>NC_137919.1:3839904-3844904 GCF_963457725.1 Sprattus sprattus
AGGAAGAGAGAGAGAGGCATAGGCAGAAAGAGAGTGAGGTAGAAAAATAAGAGAGGCAGAGAAAGAGAGAGCAAGGCACAGTCAGATATATATATATAGAGAGAGAGAAGAGAGAGAGGCAGATAGAGAGGCAGAGAGAGAAGAGAGAGGCAGAGAGCGAGGCAGAGGGAGAGGCAGAGGGAGAGGCAGAGAGAGAGAGAGAGAGAGAGAGAGAGTGAGAGGCAGATCAAGAGAGAGCGAGAGGCAGATCAAGAGAGAGAAGAGTGAAGCTCCTCCTGGGGGTAATACCCAGAGGATTTGCCCTGTCACAGGTTCTCTGGTGTCTCTATCTCCACCTCCCACCACTCTCTCACCCTCCTCACTTTCACTTTGCCTCTTTCTGCTTCTCTCCACCCCTCCCTTTCCCATCACTCTCTCTCTCTCTCTCTCTCTCTCTCTCTCTCTATCTCTCTGGCTCTCCACCTCCACTTAACCCCCCTCTATCTCTCCCTCACTTACTCCCACCCCCTCTCTCCCACTTTCTATAGGCCCATCTCTGTCGTCTCTTTCTCTCCACCCCCCCACACTCCCCTCCGCTCTCTCTCATCCTCACTCTCTCTATCCGGCCCTCTCCCTCTCTCTCTCCCTCCATTCCCCTCCCCCCCCCCCCCCCCCCCTCCGTCTCTCTCCCACCCTCTTCCCCACTCTGCTGGAGCGGGAGCGGGGAGTGGGATCGCGGGAGCATTATTCCTAATCCCGAGGTTCGCTGTCACATGTCTTTAATTCCACAAATCCTTTAAAATACACCACAGAAAGCAGCACAAAGGCCCGCTCTGTCAAGCAGGACCGCACGGCCCCAACCACACACATGTGAACGCTACCGTATAGTATGTTTGTTGTAAAGGCTGGCTTTTACAGGCTTAGAGTTTGGCTTCCTGACGTAAATGTTGCAGAGTCTGACTTTCTAACTCAATACACGGCCTTTCTTACATGTGCTTTGATCTGAGCTCTGTGCGCGCAACCGATTTCAAGGGCAAGTTTAAGACTCTCCGGGTACTGATGAACTGTATCATGTGCTTAACATGGAAGAGATTCAGTTATGACTGGTTAACATAGTCATCTTTGTTCGTCTTTGTTCGTCTCAAATTCCCTGAATCTTCTTGAGTTTGAAAGGTTGGGGGCTCGTCACGTGATTACATAGAAGCCTGACGACATGTCCAATTTATATCCTACTTAATCTGCGGATTAGAATTAGTGCTTATCTTCATTTACATTCCATCAACTATTTGCCGCTTGGACAAATGTAGTTTAGCACAGTGTTCAAAAGCGTATATTTTTCAGATCTCAGCTCTTCTCTGACCCTTTCTCTGCATACCCCACTGATTTGATGTCGTAAAATCAAACAGTTGTTAAAGATCTGATAGTGAATGAAACTCAATCTCACATTTTATGGACACTGCCTCTGTTCCACAGATTGTTGTCTTTTCTCTCTCATCTGGGCTCCATTGCTTTGGCCTTCTGTGTGTGTGTGTGTGTGTGTGTGTGTGTGTGTGTGTGTGTGTGTGTGTGTGTGTGTGTGTCTGTGTGTGTGTGTGTGTGTGTGTGTGTGTCTGTGTGTGTGTGTGTGTGTGTGTGTGTGTGTGTGTGGGATGTCTGTTCTTCCGGAGTCCAGTCTGCTTCTTCATCTCATGTGACTCAAATGTTTTCCCTTTTTCCCACCCTCTCCCCCCTCTCTTTCTCTCCTCTCTCTCTCTTCCCTTCTTCCTCTCACTCCATCTGTCTGTCTGTGGTCCCAGAAGCTGGAGATGGTGGGGCAAGTGGTCTTTGAAGTGGGAGAGGGAGGAGATGGGCATGTCCTTGTCTTTTAATTATGTGATGTAATAGTGTAACCCTTGCTGTTTGGAGGGTGTGATAGTTGATGGGTTTGAGTGGTGTCATTATGCAACTCAGTCAAGTTAGTCAATGGTTCAATGAAGGAGTGTTAAACCTCTCTCTGTCAAACCCCATTTCCATCTTTATCTCCCTCCCTCCCTCTCTCGTTCTCTCTCTCTCTCTCTCCCTCCATCCTTCTATGCATCACCGACTCTGTTTACCAAACCACTTTGCTCCCTTTGTATCATCTGTTTTCCTAAAAAAGAAAAAAAAAGTGTTGCAAATACAAATATATTTTTTTTTAGTATAGTTAACAATGGAGTGTTTTTATGTGCTGTGTGTGTAAATGTGGAAATATTACATTTTGTCATAATTGTATTCATAGATGTTTTTATTTAAATAAATCCTTAAAAGACCTATAGTTCAGAATCTCTGTCTCTGTCTCTGTCTCTCCTCCTAGAGAATGACTGTGTGATGTATGGCAGAGAAAGGACTCCGGGGTTCTCTCTCTCTCTCTCTTTCTACAAAAAAGAGCTGGGGTGATGTATGAGAGAGAGTGGACTCTGGGGTTCTAGCTCTCTCTCTCTCTCTCTCTCTCTCTCTCTCCTTCTCCCTCTCTCCTAGCCAGAGTTGGGGTGATGTATGGGAGAGAGTGGACTCTAGGGTTCTTTCTCTTTCTCTCTCTCTCTCTCTCTCTCTTCCTCCCTCTCTCCTAGCCAGAGTTGGGGTGATGTATGGGAGAGAGTGGACTCTAGGGTTCTTTCTCTTTCTCTCTCTCTCTCTCTCTCTTCCTCCCTCTCTCCTAGCCAGAGCTGGGGTGATGTATGGGAGAGAGTGGACTCTAGGGTTCTTTCTCTTTCTCTCTCTCTCTCTCTCTCTCTTTCTTCCTCCCTCTCTCCTAGCCAGAGCTGGGGTGATGTATGGGAGAGAGTGGACTCTAGGGTTTCTTTCTCTCTCTCTCTCTTTTCCTCTTCCTCCCTCTCTTCTAGTGAGAGCTGGGGTGATGTATAGGGGAGAGAGTGGACTCTAGGGTTCTTTCTCTTTCTCTCTCTCTCTCTTTCTCTCCCTCTCTTCCTCCCTTTCTCCTAGTGGGAGCTGGGGTGATGTATGGGGAGAGTGGACTCTAGGGCTGCCTGACAGGAGGCTAATCTGAACCATTCAACATCACTTGGGTTTCTGAGAGGGCACAGTTTCCCCTATTAGCATACACTACTCAGCTATCAGAGAGAAAGAGAGAGGGAAAGAGGGATGAGGGAGAGGGAGAGAGAGAGAGAGAGAGAGAGAGAGAGAGAGATAGAGAGAGAGAGAGAGATCACATGCAAGATTAGATTGTAAAGCATCTAGCAAGTGCATCATGTAAACACACTTGTATGCACAGCATGTTCTTGTATACATTCATAAGGTATGCAAATATTATATGTATTTCTCCATCCTGTAATTTATTCTGTTGTTACATAAATATAACACACCTTCACACATTCCTTGGCCTACACAGCTCATGTCACACACAGTTACAGAGACGACAGTAAGAGCCAGAGCTAGAGCCAGCGGTAGACACCAGAGTGGCAAACATGCCTCATCCTTTAATCTATCTCAGAGCCTGCTGCTGGGCCGAGAGCCTCACACTCTCAGCTCCAGGGGGGGTTCAGGATCATGACACACACACTTGATCATCATGACACACGTTCCTCAGCGTTATGACACACGCTCTGAGGCATCGAGACACACACACTCTCTCGAGTAACAAGAGAAACACTCGAGCACATGAACACACACACACACACACACACACACACACACACTCCCTCGAGTATCGAGATAAACACTCTAGCATGGGAACACACACACACACTCATCCACACACACACACACACACACACACACACACACACACACACACACACACACACACACACACACACACACACACACACACACACACACACACACACTAACGGTGCCCTGTGGATCAGGGGGGAGTTCTCACCAACAGCACTGCTGGATGCTCTGACTGAAGCCCTGCCACAATCCATTACACCATTGTGTGTGTGTGTGTGTGTGTGTGTGTGTGTGTGTGTGTGTGTGTGTGTGTGTGTGTGTGTGAGTGTGTGTGTGTGTGTGTGTGTGTGTGTGTGTGTGTGTGTGTGTGTGACTTTCTCACACTCTCCTGCGATACAACACCCACATACACTATTCATGTACACACTCACATACATCCATGTCCACTCTCTCACTCTCACTCTCACTCTCCTCTCACTCTCACTCTCACTCTCACTCTCACGCCAAGCTGTTATCACTTCAATGGCCTAGTAGGAACTAAAAGAGAGACTGCATCTTTAGGTTGTATAATGTGTGTGTGTGTGTGTGTGTGTGTGTGTGTGTGTGTGTGTGTGTGTGTGTGTGTGTGTGTTCCCCAGCCTTTTATCAAATCTCCGCCTCCCTGCAGGCCCCTGATGACTAGGTTGGCATGTGTTCCCTCATAAGAGCACGCCTGCACAGCCCTGGAGGGGCACAGCCAATTAAACATCAGCATGCGTAATGAGAAACCACAGAGCAGGGTGTGTGAAATTACCATCATTCTATCCCTCCCTCTCTCTCTCCCTCACTCCCTCTATCTCTCTCCCTTTCTCCTCTATCTCTCTCTCTTTCACTCTCCTTTTCTCCCTCTATCTCCCCCCTCTCTCTCTCCCCTCTCTCTCTATCTATCTCCCCCCCTATCTCTCTCTCCCTCCCTCCCTCTATCTATCTTTCTTTCACTCTTTCTCCCCCCCTCTCTCTCTCTCTCTCCCCTCTCTCTCTATCTATCTCCCCCCCTATCTCTCTCTCCCTCCCTCCCTCTATCTATCTTTCTTTCACTCTTCCTCTTTCTCCCTCTCTCTCTCTCTCACCCCCTTCCTCTCTCTCTCCCTCCCTCCCTTTATCTCTCCCTCTCTCTATCTCTCTCCCTCCCTCCTTCTCTCTCTCTCTCCCTTTCTCTTTCCCTCCCTCCCTCTCTCTATCTCCCTTTTTATCTCTCGCTCTCCCCCTCCCTGCCTCTCTCTCTCCCTTTCTCTCTCTCTATCTTTCTGTTTGCCTCTTGCTCTATTCATTCCCTTCTTCTTTCACCGTCTCTCTCTGCACTGAAATGGTTTAACACTTTAGTGGCTAAC
>NC_137919.1:3869904-3872826 GCF_963457725.1 Sprattus sprattus
AGGCGGAAGTTGGACCTGGCAGCGCTGGCCAACGCCCGCAGCGTGATGTCACACGCAATGGGCTGCAACCCTCCGCCGCTATTTTTGTCGCCCGCCACAGCATTGCATGGATTTCACCGAAACACACCGAAGCAATATGCTCTGGTTGAGGTAGATATCTATACATTTAGTTGGTTTCGGTTAACGCAGATGCACATATTAGGTTGTTTCGGGTTAAGAGAGTTGACCACGTTTGTTTGATTTCGGACAGATGATCACATTTGTTTGTTTTGTTTGAGGTAGATAAACACATTTGTTTGTTTTGGTTGAGGTAGATACACACATTTGTTTGTTCTGGTTGAGGTAAATACACACATTTGTTTGTTTTGTTTGAGGTAGATACACACATTTGTTTGTTTTGCGCCTGCGAGGGATACACAGGACCAGAATGTACTGCTACACGCGACCCGGCGTTGGCACGGCGACGACATTAGATCGCTTTGGACACGGGTTCACTTCCTGAGTCTCTGTTGTGTGTGTGTCCGTCTAAGGGCAGCGCTAATCACCGCACAACACCCGATAGCATCCTACAATATTAACACTGCCTGTGCAACACGAGCAATAGTTCATTAGAAAACCATCTCTCTCTCTCTCTCTCTCTCTCTCTTTCTCTCTCTTTCTCTCTCTCTCTCTTTCCGATCTGATCCTTATCTCTCAATTAGGATGAGACAAGGGGGAGTGGAATAAACGGAAGAAAAAAAGGGGGAAAAAGCGGAACGTGATTATGTGACTTTCTGATTAGCACAGGTGTGCGTTCACAGACAGCCCTTCTAGCCGTTACTCCAGCCCTCTAACAGATAAGCCATGACCCTTTGCTTCACACACTGGCAGACCATTTGTAAATAAAGAAGGGGGAGGATGAAGCTCTTTGTTTTCCTGTTTCCACACACACACACACACACACACACACACACACACACATACACTGAGACCCACTCACACACATACACTGAGACACACAGAGACAGACACAGACAGACAGACATACGCACCGACACACAGACATGCACACACAATTATGATTCTCTTGTACGACAGTTATCCAAAGTCAGGTTGGAGAACCGGAGAAAGGATGCTAACTGGATTGCTAACTGAAGGTCTAGAAAATAAGAATAGAAAACACCGGCCCAGCATTTATGTCGACCGATTGGACAAATCGCAACACGCTTAAACAGACACACAGAAAAAGAATCCTAGTCCAGGACGAACACAAGTTCCAGTCGTGGTGGCATGTTCTGGCTATTTATTATTCCTCTGTATATTCTAGGAAAAAGCTACGAAAAATGCTAAAAAAACAAAGAGCTTTTACTCCTGTGAAGAATGTGGAGGTCCCAAAGGCTAATATAAAAGGAAATTAAAAATAAATAAAAAACACAGGGTGAGAGGATGCCTCCCCAGAGGGGATGGCAAGGGTCAGCCTCCTCCTCCTCCTCATCCCTCTCTCTCTCCCTCCCTCTCATCCCTCTCTCTCTCCCTCCCTCTCACTCCTTGTCTCCCATAGAGGGAGCGGAGGGAAGGCTTTAATGAAATGACGAACATGCTGGCACATCGGTATGTTTTTCGCCCACGCAGCGGAGGCGCTGGAGGAGGAGGTTACCTCCGCGTGTCACGGCGCTTAAATGAAGAGAGGCAAAGGGAAGCGAGGGGGCCCTCGGGAGCCCTGTGGCCTCCTGCCCCTGTGTGGCCCCTGGAGGGGGCAGAGGGTAAGTCAGAGTGGCAGCCGCAGAAGTGCCAGACAACCAGCCGCCCCCCTCTTCTACATGGCATAAACGACGGTCTTTCTTCTCTCTGTTTCTATCTCCTCTCTCCCTCTCTCATGTTGTCTCCATATCCCTTTCTCTCTCATATTAACCATCGCTACATATCTATAATCTCTATTTGAATTGTCACTCTTCTCTCGTTGCTCTCTGTCTCGTCTTCTCTAACACATAACCATCTTTATTCTCACTATCTTTCCCCATGTGTCCCTCTCTCTATCTCCTTCTCTCTCTCCCCTCTATCTCTCATGCATTCTATCTCAGTCTTCCCCCTTCTCTTGTACTCTCCCCTACTGTACTATCTCTCTCTCATCTTTACTCTCTCTCCACCTTTCATGCATTCTATCTCACTGCCCCCCCCCCCCCCCCCCCCCCATCTCTCTCTCTCTCTGAGGAGGAGGTTTGATTTAACACCAGTGATAGGTCGTTCATCTCTCTCCCGCTCCGTGGATGGCTGAGGCCTGACACGTAATAACATCCCCTCTGTTTCAGCTGAGACCTGACCTCCAGCCAGCCACCAACGCCACCACGGGCGGATACGACACCTTCCTGCATGTTTCTCTACAGCTTTTTTTTGCTCTCTCTTTACTCCGGTTTTGCTGCTAGCCACAAACCTCTCAGACACTAGCTCAGTTCAAGACTATTACTGCAGCAGATCGCCCACACACACACACACACACACACACACACACACACCGCAGGGAGATAAGCTTAGGGTGATGTCTAAAGTGGACAACCAAGGCCTCTCCTAATTGGCTTAATCACATCAACAGCGGGAGCAGGACTGAGTGGGAGAGTGTGTGTGTAAGTGTGTGTGTGTGTGTGTGTGTGTGTGTGTGTGTGTGTGTGTGTGTGTGTGTGTGTGTGTGTGTGTGTGTGTGTGTGTGTGTGTGTGTGTGTGCGAGTGTGTGTGCGAGTGTGCGTGTGTGTGTAAAAAGGTCGTCCATAATTTGACTAGCTAATAAAGCGAAATCCTTGTGTGGGTCCCTGCCAGCCTTGCAGAGATTGTTCATTCAGCAGAAAGATTGAGAAGGACTCACTCACTATCTCTCTCTCTCTCTCTCCCTCTCTCTCTCTCTCCATCTCTCTGTATCTCTCTCTCCCTCCCTCTCCCGCTTTCTTCCTG
>NC_137919.1:3893026-3898026 GCF_963457725.1 Sprattus sprattus
CATACACAGAGCCACACACAGAGCCATACACACACACACACACACACACACACACAAGCGCTAGCTTAGGAGAGGCAGCGTCAGGGTCAGCGTTAGCCTAAGACTCTTTGTAGCAGCTACATAGAGATACACTCTAATGGTAAGCTGCACTTCTTAAACTCATCTTGGTTAAAGACACACACACAAACACACACACACACACACACACACGCACACGCAAGCACACACCCACAGAAACACATGTGTCTGTCATTTTGATTGGCTCTTCCCTGTGGGTGATATACTCTAGCTGTCCATGGCAGCTGCCATCATAGTCAGTGTCACACACACACACACACACACACACACACACACACACACACACACACACACACACATTGACATTTAAACCAGCTGAAAACCAAAACCCACGCCTTACCTCACACACCCAAGCAATGGTCCCAATGAGATAAGAGCTGGAGAGGAAAAGAGAAGATCACATCTTTAGGTCTTCATTAAAATCTTCATTAATTGTGTACAAATCCCAAAACACACACACACACACACACCCCCACACACACACATAGTCACTACATGTTCAAGACCCATGCTAATTCACACACGGACACTCAAATCCATGTAGTAAATCTCACATGTGAATCACATGTTAACATCACTCAAACACACACACACACACATACACAATCACCAGTTTACAGTTTACAGTCAAATACCCAAAAACAATGAACACACACACACACAAACAATGACTGAATACACACTTTAGGGCTTCAGCCATAGAAATCATCCCCTTAAACCCCCAGACAGGTCCTCACAGGATTAGTCTCCAAATGCAAATACAATATTTTTTTTTTTCCACTCAGAAGCTGCAGCTGATAAAAGTTGAAAACTTTTTCCTCCATCCATCCCCCTCCCCTCCCCTCCTCTACTTCTTCTGCTGATACTCAATCACGACTTGAGTATGTACTATCTCTCCTTCCCTTTCGCTGGAAGTTCATTGAACAATGAGGCAAGAAAGCCAAGGGGATGGGTGTGTGCACACACATATGTGTGTGTGTGTGTGAATGAGTGTGTGTGTGTGTGTGTGTGTGTGTGTGTGTGCTTTTCTGTTTAGCATTTAATTAAATGGACTGTGTGTGTGTGTGTGTGTGTGTGTGTGTGTGTGTGTGTGCGCGTGTGTGTATATGTGTGCATGTGCGTGCTTGCGTGCGTGCGTGTGTGTGTGTGTGTGTGTGTGTGTGTGTGTGTGTGTATGTGTGTCCGTGTAGGGAGGGTGTAAAGGTCATAGACCGTCGGCAGCAGCTCTGGGTGGGTGATTGTGCAGACGGTCAACAGGCAGGCAAGCAAATAGCAGAGCTGGATTAATTCTCTCTCGCTGAAAAGAATGAGGAGGAGGAGACGAGGAGAGAGGAGGAGAGGAGGAGAGGAGGAGAGGAGGAGAGGAGGAGAGGGGGAAACAGTATCAGCTCTCCTGTAGATTATCAGGCTTCCTGGACAGCACACTAGTAGCGCCCGCTCTGCTAATTTGGGTCATAAGCCGCAGCAGGTATCTCTCCAGACCATGGCCCAAACTTATACACAACCCGCAATACAATGGGATTGCAACCAGGGGGATTTAATAGATTCTTCTTCTTATTTTTTATTAAATAATAAAAAAAAATGTTATTTATGCAAATCAACTCTGAATTGTTTTGGAAATATAATGTGTGTGTTTATCTAAATTTAAGAATGAATAATAGATAATAAAGCAATACGTTGATAATAATGAAGAAAAAAAACTAAAACATAAACTGACATTTAAAAGTAAACTGACAAAACTGAACTGGCAACAAAAATGGTTAAAACAAAGGTCGGATAAATACCGCCACAACCGCAGCTAAACAACCAACAACCTTCTAGGTTTGATATAATACCGCCACAACCGCAGCTAAACAACCAACAACCTTCTAGGTTTGAAATAATACCGCCACAACCGCCACAACCGCCACAACCGCCACAACCGCCACAACCGCCACAACTGCAGCTAAACAACCAACAACCTTCTAGGTTTGAAATAATACCGCCACAACCGCCACAACCGCCACAACCGCAGCTAAACAACCAACAACCTTCTAGGTTTGATATAATACCGCCACAACCGCAGCTAAACAACCAACAACCTTCTAGGTTTGAAATAATACCGCCACAACCGCCACAACCGCAGCTAAACAACCAACAACCTTCTAGGTTTGATATAATACCGCCACAACCGCAGCTAAACAACCAACAACCTTCTAGGTTTGAAATAATGCCGCCACAACCGCCACAACCGCCACAACCGCCACAACCGCCACAACCGCAGCTAAACAACCAACAACCTGCTAGGTTTGGTATAATACCGCCACAACCGCAGCTAAACAACCAACAACCTTCTAGGTTTGGTATAATGACACAGCCATTCTAGTGTTAGTTATCAACATGTCCTCCAAGGGAACATATTCCATGCCACATTGCACTGCAAGGCAGGACAACAGACAGTTAATATAACTGAATGTATGTGACAACATGCTAATGCGACAAAACTGCTGTTGACAGGCAGCTGGGAGTGTAAATGTGTGTTGAGGTCAGTTTGTTGAAGCGACACAATAAGGAAATGAGTGACAAGGTTGACCACTGAATGGACAGAGTCCATTTCCCAATGAGTCAACGGACACCAGAAGTGTGACTGTGTGTGTGTGTGTGTGTGTGTGTGTGTGTGTGTGTGTGTGTGTGTGTTTTTGTGTGTGTGAGAGAGCCTGCGACTGTCGACAGCCCAGACAGAGATGAAGCTGAACGAGAGCTTTTGGCATTTCGGCCCAAGACAGACATTTTAATGACACGATAAATACTTTACTGATGAACATTAAACATCATCCTTCTAATTTGCTGCACTGTTAAACCGACAAAAAAAAAAAAAAAACAAGGCATACCGCTTTTAAATGTAGATAATGAAACCTTTTTTCTCTACTTTTTTTGTCTTCTTTTAGCCTGCCTGTGACGAGTGTGTGTATGTGAGTGTGTGACGAGTTTGTGTATGTGAGTGTGTGTGTGTGACGAGTGTGTGTATGTGAGTGACAGCTATGACGTCCTGGTGCCAGCATGCGTTTGACAGCCCTAGAATGGCAGAGAGGTATGCAGTCAGAGACGCAGTGGGGTGTGCTCTCTCTCTCTTTCTCTCTCTCCCTCTCACTATCTATTTGTGTGTGTCTCTCTCTATCTCTCTCTCTCTCTCTCTCTCTCTCTCTCCCTCTCTCTCTATCTCTCTCTCAATTCAATTCAATTCAAATGGCATTATTGGCATGAATGTACGATACCTCTCCCTCTCTCTCCCTCTCACTATCTGTGTCTCTCCCTCTCACTATCCATCTATCTTTCTCTCTATCTCCCTCTCTCAATCTCCTCCCACTTATTCAGCATGTCTGCTGTTTGACTGGCTAATGAGAGCGGCCTTCAAAAGGTCAGTGAGCATTGTGTCCGTTCGTTTGGGAGGAACACACTCAGGCCAGCAAAGAGAGAGAGAGAGAGAGAGAGAGAGAAAGAGGGATATATATATATATATAGAGAGAGAGAGAGAGAGAGAGAAAGAGAGAGAGATAGAGCGAGAGAGAAAGAGAGATAGAGAGAGATATAGAGAGAGAGATGAGAGGAAAAGTGGAAATAATTAAAGGGGAGAGGAGGACATGAGAAGGGATAGAAGAGGAAAGAGAAGGAGGAGAAGGAGACAGAGAGGATATAGATGAAGATTAGAGAGAGTGATATAGAGGCATAGAGAAAGAAAGAGAAAGAGAAAGAGAGATGGAGAGATAGAGAAAGAGAGCAGGAGAGACACCAGGAGAACATCATTATAAGAGAAAGGATGAGAGAGAGGAGAGCAGAATTAGTGGTGAGAGGAGAAAGAGGAGGGATGAGAAGGAGAGAGGATACAAAGGGGATAGGATGAGAGCAGAATTAGAGGAGATAGGAGGATGACAGAGGAGAAAGAGGAGAGAGGAGGAGGAGAGAAGACAAAGAGGAGAGAAAAGAAAGCTATAGAGGAGCAGGATGGAATTGACTGTGCAACCTGAAAATAATTAAGAGGGGACATTTCACTAACACACACACACACACACACACAGACACACACACACACACACACACACACACACACACACACACACACACACACACACACACACACACACACACACACACACACACACACAGAGAGACCACATGGGACTGCTACACTAAGTGGCTATGTCAAATGATTAAAGGCGAGTAAGAGGGCCCAGGGGGAGACTAACAGTCTACATATAACCCACATCAGAGGCCAGGCTCAGGCTGAACTCAATTCACACACAACAGGTGGACCCATCAGGGCCATGCTGATGAGCGATAGAAAGAGTCTGTGTGTGTGTGTGTGTGTGTGTGTGTGTGTGTGTGTGTGTGTGTGTGTGTGTGTGTGTGTGTGTGTGTGTGTGTGTGTGTGTGTGTATGCGTGTGCGTGTGTGGGTGTGGGTGTGGGAGTGTGTGTGTGTGTGTGTGTGTGTGTGTGTGTGTGTGTATGCGTGTGCGTGTGTGGGTGTGGGAGTGTGTGTGTGTGTGTGTGTGTGTGTGTGTGTGTGTGTGTGTGTGTGTGTGTGTGTGTGTGTGTGGGTGTGTGGGTGTGTGTGTGGGTGTTGGTGTGGGTGTGTGTGTGTGTGTGTGTGTGTGTGTGTGCCAGTGTGTGTGTGTGTGTGTGTGTGTGCCAGTGTGTGTGTGTGTGTGTGTGTGTGTGCCAGTGTGTGTGTGTGTGTGTGTGTGTGTTTGTACTCCAGTGAACACACACTGCTCCAGTGAACACACTCTCAGCCAATGGAAGCTCTCATTGCTACACACTTCCTGTCAGTGAGATAAAGTTAGGTGAGGTCACACAAAGACAGAAGTGAAAAAAAAGAGTTTGATAGAATCTCAATGAGCACGCCGAAGTGGAAAAAGGGACCGGAGGACGACAAATGATACAG
>NC_137919.1:3905526-3908026 GCF_963457725.1 Sprattus sprattus
TACTTATACAAGGCACTGTATAGTAGCAACAGCCAATAACAACTGTTTGAACTGCTACTGCTACTTAAAGCAAATATTGAGCAATTATCATACTAAATGACACTATAGTATGTGCATGGCTAATTTAGCCCATGGCTAATATGGTATTATTATTATTTATTTATTTTTTGCTGGCACCTCATTTCACTTCTAATGGTGCAGAAGAGAGGTGGGCATGTGCGTATGCAGATCTGAGTGGGATCTGAGTGCTTTTGAATTAACTCAGCATGAACCATGTCCCTTAAAAGCCAATACTCCGTAACTAATATAGGAAATGATCGAGATTAGGAAAGCTGAGGTGATGATCGGTGGTGTGTGATTCAGATCCATTTTTGATGATGTAGTGTGGAAGATGGATACACCACAGGGCCCTTCACGAAACACAGCGTGGGGTCGCCATGGGAACTAATGATGCTCGGCACGGTCTCGCTCCGGGGGCTGTGGCGGTTTGACAGGTGCACGGGTCAGGAACACGTCAAGAGGTGCGGAGTGAACAACACCTGTCTCAAAATACACAGCTTTGTTACATGAGCTTTTTGCTTTTCATGTGTTTCAAAAGATATAAACAAAAGTCTCCATGTTTTGGTTTATAGGTGACAGCGGGGAATATAAATAAGGTTGTAAGATTATTTCTCTTTGTAATTTTATTATGCACATATATGAATACACCCGATGTACTAGAAATGATGCTAAGAAATGTGCCTTTGAAATCAATTTCCTAAAATTGCTTGCATTTCTAGCCGTTTTCTTAGCATTTCAAGGTGGTCTTTGAACGCACTACTCATTTAAAATGAAAAAAAAAGAAATGAATGCAAATCTACTTTTCTGACAGTCAAAAATTGTCTCTATTCTTCCACTAATTTATGTATTTAAAAGAAATCATGAGGTTCTAGTCAGAATTAAGACTAAAGAGGTTAGGTTATACATATGGCTAGTTGACACCTTACAAGCTCGTGCTTGAGGCTTTATAGATGTTTTATTAACATTCTATAAAGTGCTTATAGTTGTCATAGTGATGTTGTTATTACAGCACCTTATTGTACCTCTGAATTGGACACGGAAGATTCAAACCACATCGAGTAGGACAAAAATATATAGCACGAAATCACGCACCAATGAAAACTCGACAAAAATATATAGCACGAAATCACGCACCAATGAAAACTCGATTGGATCATGAATGAATTAGAATGTTGATTTTGGCTTCGGTCCAAATTTGATTGGGTCTGGGTCCGGATCCGGACCACGGTCCGCCTAATGAGTACCCCTGTTCTATAGAGTGCTTATAGAGTGTTTAAAAGTGTTACCAAAACAACATTAGCGATGAATGGTCCAACAACACCAAGTTGGCTTTTCTGTGGTTTCGCAGACACAAAATAAGTCAAACGGCTCCATTCAACGGGCACATTTTCAGGCAGTCAACACAAATCTATCGGCCACTCAAACTATTGGGATAGTAAACACATGAGTGAGTCTCTGCCAACTAAGAAATAATTGCCACAGGTGGAACACCTTTCTCCCTCATCCCTCTCTCTCTATCTCCTCTATCTCTCTCTTCCTCCCAATATCTCCCTTTCTCTTTCTCACTTCCCACCTCTCTCTTCCTCCCAATCTCTCCCTCTTTCTCACTCAACCCCTCTCTCTTTCCCTCCCCATCTCTCTCTCGCTCTCTCTCCCATCTCACTCTTCTTCCCAATATTTCCCTCTTTCTTTCTCTCTTTCCCTCTTTCTCACTTTCCACCTCTCTCTTCCTCCCAATCTCTCCCTCTTTCTCACTCAACCCCTCTCTCTTTCCCTCCCCATCTCTCTCTCGCTCTCTCTCCCATCTCACTCTTCTTCCCAATATTTCCCTCTTTCTTTCTCTCTTTCCCTCTTTCTCACTTTCCACCTCTCTCTTCCTCCCAATTTCCCTCTTTCTCACTCGACCCTTCTCTCATTTCCTCCCCATCTCTCTTTCGCTCTCCCATCTTTCTCTCGCTCACTCCCTCTCTATATCCGTCTGTCTCTGTTTCTTCATTGACTAGGGTGGAAGTCATACGGACGCGGCCAGAGCTTATCGTGGGAGTGCAGTTCTGGGTCAGCCGCCGGTCGTGGCGCTGGGCCTGGGAGACTCTCGGCAGCTGACTGACACATCGTTTTTACAGAGCCTGATGTATTTCTCACCTCGCTGTCCTTATGAACGACCATTCGCCCCATCACCAGTCACGGTAATCAACAAAAAAAAAGAACGAGAAAAGAAGAAACAAGACAACTGTTGGTTTAAAGGCGGACATCGGAGTACTGTGCTCAGTGACATCACTCTTACTAACACACTGGGGTTTCCCAAAGCCTTCTTAACTCTCCATTATTCTTAAATTATACTATTTATAGTATCTGATGGTGCCCATTGATTGGTGGAATGTTTTTGTTTTCAGAAAGTGTTTGCATGATTTGTTACACAACACTTCCTGTCATCTCATAC
>NC_137919.1:3915526-3920526 GCF_963457725.1 Sprattus sprattus
TCTGGAGGCCAGCACACGGCACACACACACACACACACACACACATACAAACACGGGCACAATGACACACGGGCAAGCACTCACACACACACACACACAGGCACAAAGACACACGGGCATGAATACACAAGCACGGCACAAAGACACAGGGGCACACACACACACACACACACACACACTGACAGGGACACACACACACACACACACACACACACACACACACACACACACACACACTGACAGGGACACACACACACACACACACACACACACACACACACACACACTGACAGGGACACAGACAGACAGATAGACAGGCGGGCAGACAGGTGGGCGGTCAGGCAGGCTATGCAAAGGGCGCTGGGTACAAATGACCAGATGAATATGCGAGTGATGCCACTCCACGCAACGAGAGGCCATGCCAGCCAGAGGAGGAGGAGGAGGAGGAGGCGGCCGGTTCACCTTGCACTCTCTCTCTCTCTCTCTCTGTCTCCCTCTCTCTCTCTCTCTCTCCTTCTCTCTCCCTCTCTCTCTCTCTATCGCTCTCTATCTCCCTCTCTCTCTCTCTCTGTCTCCCTCTCTCTCTCTCTCTCTCCTTCTCTCTCCCTCTCTCTCTCTCTATCGCTCTCTATCTCCCTCTCTCTCTCTCTCCTTCTCTCTCTCTCTGTCTCCCTCTCTCTCTCTCTCTCTCTTTCTCTCTCTCTCTCTCTCTCGCCCTTTCCCTCCATTCTGTCCCAACCTCACTCCTGTCTGTGCCTGGAGCTCACCTTGCTGCTAACGCACGGCGCTGGGGACCGCGTTCACAAACACAACCTGTGTCCTCTGGGCCTTTCCCATGCTCCAGCCCCCCACCCAACACAACCCCCAACGGCCCCCCCATACCCCCCCATACCCGAGCTGCGTGGCGCTGCATGTTAATTAGGAAACATGCCAGAGCAGAGAACAGATTTATGGCTCGCCTTTAACCCAAAGCAAGGGCATGTCTGAACTGAGGGAAATCATTATGATGGCGGTAATGGGGTTATGATGGTGCTATAATGCACTGCTGTTGCAATTAATGCGTTGGTCCTGCTTCCCGTATAGCTTTCCAAAGCGGGACATAGAGCACGTGCGGCACACTGCTGCTTATCAGGCAAGAAAGTGACACTGCATTTATATTTGTCGTTGGTCTGTTGTGTTTGTTATGTACTTTGCCTGTTTTGTATTGTGGCCTTTGTAAGGGGGGGAAGAGTCCCATCTCACGGCTGGGATAAGTGGGGGGGTCACTGTTGAGTGATTTCTGCAGGGTCTTTGCACTTAAAAGAAATGGCAGTCGTTCCTCATCGACAGAGGAATAGCACACACACGCAAAACCGAGGACAGTAGGGTTTCGCCCTCTATTGACTCCATGAGTCGTGGGGCTTCTGCACAAACCATCTAGCTTACTGCAAGAAAACAAAAGTAAGCTTTTTATTTATTTGTCAGAGGATATAGAGGTGAAACGAAGACACAAGAGAGGATGTTTTCATTCTAGTATTGAAATGTTGAGTTCTTGTTGTGAGTGGTGAGATATCCGTACTTTTGTTGAACAAACACACACACACACACACGAGGGAAGACAAGGTTGTACTCTAGTATTGTGATATTCCCAGACTATGCGCTGTCGGCTGTATTATTCGTTTGAAGAGAGAGAGAGAGAAAGAAATAGAGAGAGAGAGAGAGAAAGAGAGATAGAGATAGAGAGAGAAAGAGAGAGAGAGAGAAAGAAGGAGAGAAAGATAGAGAGCGAGAGAGGAGGACAGAGAGGGAGAGAGAGCGCGATAGAGAGATAGATAGAGAGGAGAGGGAGAGATAGAGAGAGCGAGAGAGGAGGACAGAGAGAGGAAGAGAGATAGATATAAAGAGAGAGGAGGAGAGAGAGAGAGGAGGAGAGAGAGAGAGAAAGCGGAGGAGAGGGAGAGAGAGAGAGAGAGAGAGAGAGAGAGAGAGACAGAGACAGAGAGAGGGAGAGAGGAGGAGAGGAAAGCAGGCGAGCTCCAAATGGCTTCTGATGAGGCATCACAACATCAGAGGGCCCAGGCTGTCCCCACGGAGCCCCACTCTGGTGCCTGACAAAAACAATGTTTTCATCTGCCCTGACTGCCACACAGACAACGACACGCAGACAAACACACACACACACACACACACACACACACACACACACACACACACACACACACACACACAGACACAGACACACACACACACACACACACACACACACAGACACAGACACACACACACACACACACACACAGACACACACACACACACACACACACACACACACACACACACACACACACACACACACACACACACACACACACACACACACACACACACACACACACACACACACACACACACAGAAGCGCAGATAAGCACACATACACATAGTCAGATGCTGGTGATGTGGCCTTTCTGTTGTAATAACAGATCCTTCCTCTACTGTGAGTCTTTATGTTACTTTACTCTATAAGCTGTAAGCAATGCTTCTGGTGGCCTATTTGAGCCAACCAGGTCCTCCTCTCCTCCTCCACACAAGTCTCTTCCTTCTCTTTCTTCCTCTTTTTCCTCCCTTTCTCATCCTCGTCACCATTCATCTCCGCATTCTGTCCCCTCTCCCTCTCCCCCTCTGAAGAGCTAGTCTTCCTAAGTGTAACATTGACTTTAACGTTCAGACATGCTGTTCTTCCTCTACCTCTCCGGGGCACTAAATAATAAATGCTGTTATAAATCAGCTACAAAATGGACACCCAGGGAGCTGCTAGCCAGGGAATCATCATCTGGACGCGGGCCGGCTGTGGGCCGGCAGTGGGCCAGTGGTGGGCCGGCAGTGGGCCGGCAGTGGGCCGGCAGTGGGCCGGCAGTGGGCCAGCAGTGGGCCAGCAGTGGGCCGGCAGTGGGCCAGCAGTGGGCCAGCAGAGGGCCGGCAGTGGGCCAGCAGTGGGCCAGCAGTGGGCCGGCAGTGGGCCGGCAGTGGGCCGGCAGTGGGCCAGCAGTGGGCCGGCAGGGGGCCAGCAGTGGGCCGGCAGTGGGCCGGCAGTGGGCCAGCAGTGGGCCGGCAGTGGGCCGGCAGTGGGCCAGCAGTGGGCCAGCAGTGGGCCAGCCGTGGGCCGGCAGTGGGCCGGCAGTGGGCCGGCAGTGGGCCAGCAGAGGGCCGGCAGTGGGCCGGCAGTGGGCCAGCAGTGGGCCGGCAGTGGGCCAGCAGTGGGCCAGCAGTGGGCCAGCAGAGGGCCATCAGTGGGCCAGCAGTGGGCCGGATCCGTCATGAAGGACCAAGCCACTGGGCCTGCACGGCAGAAGACTCCGGTTCCTGAGGATCGTCTCCAGAATTGGCCCATCAGAGGCAAATTAAAGCCAGAACCATAAAAGCCCAATTTCAGATGCCTTTCAGCCGATAACAACACAGATAATACAGAGAGAGAGAGAGAGAGAGAGAGAGAGAGAGAGAAGATAGAGAGAGAGAGAGAGAGAGAAGAGAGAGAGGTAGAAAGAGAGAGATAGAAAGAGAGAGAGAGAGAGAGAGAGAGAGAGAGAGAGAGAGAGAGAGAGAGATAGAGAGAGAGAGAGAGAGAGACAGCACAGATAATACAGAGAGAGAGAGGGGGGAAGAGAGGGAGGGGGGTAGAGAGGGAGAGGGAGAGAGAAATAGAGAGGTAGAAAGAGAGAGATAGAAAGAGAGCAAAATAAAGAGAGATAAAAAGAGAGAGATAATACCCTCCCGTGACTCCAGGCCAGCGTGTAAATTGGTGCAGTGAAAAGTGTGTTTGGCCGCCCAGATGCGAGCAAATGCTCAAACACACACACACACACACACACACACACACACACACACACACACACACACACACACACACACACACACACACACTCACACACACACACACACACACACACACACACACACACACACTCACACACACACACACACACACACACACACACACACACACACACACACACACACACACACGAACACACACACATGAACACGGGCCTTCGCTTGTAATTTCACTTCGTCTCCTACTGCTCTGGAATCAATGTGTCACGCAGCTGGGCAAACCACTGCACATTTATGGACTCTCTCTCACTTATTTCTCTCTCTGTTTGCCACACACACACACACTCACACACTCACACACACACACACACACACACACACACACACACACACACACACACACACGTTTGCAGTAAGAAAGAGAAATTGGGATGCTTAGAGCGAATCTGTGCCTCGAGCCACCCAAGTAAAACCTCCCAGGAAATACTTAGCACAATAAACCGGGCTGAGAGGGAGGAGCGCAAACTTGAGGAAATCAAGTGTGAAGACACATCTGAGGTCCCGGCCGCCTCTGGGCACTCAGTCACACACACACACACACACACACACACACACACACACACACACACACACACACACACACACACACACACACACACACACACACACACACACACACACACACACACACACACACACACACACACACAGACACACACACACACACACAAACACACACACAGACACACACACACACAGACACACACACACACATGCTCCCCACAGGAGCCGGATCTGGCGCAGGGCCGGCTAAGGTCCGGGTGTGAGACGGCGTGCTCAAGCTCGACCTGACAGAGAGGAGGTGAGGAGGACTGAAATAAAATGAGGCTTTCAAGTCCACTGACTCCAGAGAATGAACAGAGACGATGAGATGTCTTCCTCTCTGTCTGGCGATTTTCTCTCTCTCTTTCTCTCTCTCTCTCTCTAACTTTCTGTCTACCCCTTTTCTCCAATCCTTTTTTCTTGCTGTCTTCATTTCTGTCCACTTCTCTCCCCTCTCTGTCTTTATATCATTCTCCATGTCCTTCTTTCTGTCTATATCCCTTCTTCCCGTCATTGCCAATGCTTCTCTTTCCAGGCATGTTCCTTACTGGGTCCTCTCTCTCTCTCTCTCTCTCTCTCTCTCTCTCTC
>NC_137919.1:3923026-3930526 GCF_963457725.1 Sprattus sprattus
ATTGGTTATTATTATGTTGTTTTGTTTGTTGTTGTTTATTTATTTATTTTTTTCCCCATCCAAGGATGTGCTGAAGATCCCCCGCTGTTTCAATCAGCATGGTGTCACAGTGTTCCCACTCCAGAGCTGTGATTGACAGGTCACCGGATGCTACAATATGGAGGGTTGTCGCCTCACACACTCTCAGAGAGACTGGCAGCAACCTCCACTCAAAATGGATATCATTACCAGCAGCTCCAGACCACACACACACACACACACACACACACACACACACACACACACACTCACAGTCAATACCAGCAGCTCCAGACCATCAGGAACATGTATATATATATATTTACCAAACACCTGTGTAGGATTAAGCCGTTATGCATAGTGACTCATGCAGCGCTAACACAGCAAACATGTACAGTATGTGTATGTGCATATATTTGCCTATGTATGTGTATGTGTGCATAGGTTTATGTGTATATATATATATGTGTGTGTGTGTGTGTGTGTGTATATTTATACGGTATATATGCTTGAGGCACACTAGGATGAGACCCAGCTCCTGCCTGAGTTTCTCTATATGACAATAATACAGCAGTCCAACTACTTCAGACAGATTGTCAGTGTAACATTGTACTCTTGCCTTGCTCTTGTCCTTAAATGTCTGAATTAGAGGCTTTCTTCTCGTTCCCAATCATGCTGATTGCTCATTGCAGAAAACTGCCATTTCCTCCACAAGATACGACTGAAAAGTGGGTTTTATTGAAGTGATAAGACATCAATTTCAACAGTGCAAGGGTCCATATTACTACGAAGGTGTAAAACATCGCTGGCAAGAGAATGTTCTTACATTTTTACATAATCTTATGATTGAGAAAGCATTTAGAAGAAATGGTGTCAGGTTATGACTTGTTAAACCGTGCCAGGAAGGTTGGAAAATGTGTAAAAAGAGACATACACAGTGTTTCGGGGGTTTTCCTATCCATTCCTAGGTAAAAAGGGAATATTTTTGGGACATTTCAGAAAGAGATTCGAGATGGGGGGGGGACAAACAAACAAAGTCCCTTCGCTGTGCTGTGCTCTCCTGTGCTGTGCTGTGCTGTGCTCTCCTGTGCTGTGCTGTGCTGTGCTCTCCTGTGCTGTGCTGTGCTCTCCTGTGCTGTGCTCTCCTGTGCTCTCCTGTGCTGTGCTGTGCTCTCCTGTGCTGTGCTGTGCTGTGCTCTCCTGTGCTGTGCTGTGCTCTCCTGTGCTGTGATGTGCTGTGCTGTGCTCTCCTGTGCTGTGCTGTGCTGTGCTGTGCTCTCCTGTGCTGTGCTGTGCTCTCCTGTGCTGTGCTGTGCTGTGCTCTCCTGTGCTGTGCTGTGCTGTGCTGTGCTCTCCTGTGCTGTGCTGTGCTCTCCTGTGCTGTGCTGTGCTGTGCTCTCCTGTGCTGTGCTGTGCTGTGCTGTGCTCTCCTGTGCTGTGCTGCGCTGTGCTGCAATGTGATGTGTGGTATATTTGGCTTATTTGTGAGGTATAGTGTGCTGTGCTGTACTGTATATTTGGTTAATATGCAAGATAGCGTATACTGTACGGTATATTTGGCTAATATGTTGTGTACGGTGTGCTGTGTTGTTCAGTATATTTTGCTAATATACGAGGTACTGTGTGTTGTGCTGTGCTGTACGGTATGTTTGGCTAATATACGAGGTACGGTGTGCTGTTTGGTATATTTGGCTAATATACGAGGTACGGTGTGCTGTTTGGTATATTTGGCTAATATACGAGGTACAGTGTGCTGTGCTGTGCTGTTTGGTATATTTGGCTAATATACGAGGTACGGTGTGCTGTGCTGTTTGGTATATTTGGCTAATATACGAGGTATGGTGTGCTGTCGTGCCGTATCTGACTCCAGCTGTCAGAGGCCCAGCTGTTCCCTTTCCTCTCCAGTGAGCCGCTCTGCAACTGCCCTGCAGCCAGATAGGGGGAGGGTGACAGGGGGCAGACACAAGGAGATAGAGGAGAGGAGAGGAGAGGAGAGAAGGAGAGGAGAGGAGAGGAGAGGAGAGGAGAGGAGAGGAGAAAGAAGAGAGGAGAGAGAGGGGAGAGGAGAAAGAGGAGAGGAGAGAAAGGGGAGAGGATATAGAGGAGAGGAGAGAGAGGGGGGGAGAGGAGAGAAGAGAAGAAGACAGAAGAGAAGAGAAGAGAAGAGAAGAGAGGAGAGGAGAGGATGAAAAGAGAGAGTAAGAGAGAAAGGGTAGAACCATGTCGCACCTCCCCACCCCCCCCCCTCTCTCTCTTTATTACGACGGGGTCACTCCCATTAACAGCTGCGGTGACAGCATTGATTGGCTATGAGGGTGGAGGCCTGTGATGAATGACCACGGGCTAAATCACATTTGAGAGACGAGCCGCCTAGGAGGGGCCACGATGCTTATGTCGTTACCATTCTTATGAGTGGATTAATAAGGTGACCAAACAAGAGGTCAGGTTGTGTGTGTGTGTGTGTGTGTGTGTGTGTGTATGTGTGTGTGTGTATGTGCGTGTGTGTGTGAATGTCGGCACGTGTACATGTACATGTGTGTGATGCATGCTTGTCTATGTGAGATGAATGCGTGCATCTGAGTTTATTTGAGAATCAGTTTTTTTGTAGCCAAATGTGTGTGTGTGTGTGTGTGTGCAATCCTTTGTATATGAAGGAGTATGAGGGTCTGTAAATGTGTGTCTGTGTTTTCTGTACATGTCTGTGTGCATGAATGTGAGTGTGTGCACACATGCAAACACACACACACACAGATTCTATTGGTGTTGCAAGTTATTGTATCCGTCGCATTCATCAGCGGTAGGGCGTAGGCGTGTGTCCTCTGAAAAAGCATCTGATCTGAGGTCTGCAGGGGGGGCGTAGTCGTGTGTCTTCTGAAAAAGCATCTGATCTGAGGTCTGCCGGGTCAGGGTTAGGGTTGTGGTAGGGCGTAGGCGTGTGTGTGTGTGTGTGTGTGTGTGTGTGTGTGTGTGTGTGTGTGTGTGTGTGTGTGTGTGTGTGTGTGTGTGTGTGTGTGTGTGTCTGATCTGAGGTCTGCCGGGGGCCAGTTTCATCCAGTGGTGTGGTTCAGGTCAGAGCTCAACACTGACTGGACCATCCATCACCACAGACGCTCCTATACATCAGCGTCAGCAGCAGCAGCAGCAGCACCGCTAACCTGCGCCCACCTCACAGTCAGGTGGAGGAGGCACAGGCTGCCCACAGAGTGAGACGGAGTCAGGAGAGAGAGGGGGAGAGAGAGGGGGAGAGAGAGAGAAAGAGAGAGAGAATAGTGAGACTAAGAGAGAGACATATACAGAGATAGATAGAAAAAAGAGAGACAGAGAGAGAAAGAGAGAGAGAGAGATAGTGAGACTAAGAGAGAGAAAGAGACAGAGATAGATAGAAAAAAGAGAGAGAGAGAGAGCTAGAGAGAGTATTCTTGGGTAGTCTGAGTAATAGAAGTTAATGCGATAGGAGCACAGGGAAAACAGTGTGTGTTATGGGCTAGCTGTTAGCCAGAGCAGGTATTACAACAAATACTGATAGGTCACATACACAAACAAGTTTCATTGGGACACCGGTGGTGTATTTGTGTGTGTGTGTGTGTGTGTGTGTGTGTGTGTGTGTGTGTGTGTGTTTGTCTTGAGCTCTTTAACCCATGTAGTCATTAGGGCCAGTTTATTACTGATGGAACTGGAATTATTGTTATTATTATAGGTAAAGATGTACTTCTCTGTATCTACAACTCACTCTGAACGTATACTACGTCTGTCTCTCACTGAGATCCAATGCAAATGACATGTGACCCTCCCCCCCCCTCTTCCTGCTAGAGGCCTTGTGTCCTGGCATCCCCATCCCCCCATAGGTGACCCTCTCAAATGTATCCCACCCCCCCTTCTCTTTGTATAAAACCTGATAGCATACTGCATCAGGTTAGACCGTTCTTGAACCAACAGCGAGAGGGGTCTCCATGCTGCAATACAAGCCAACTGAAACTGACTCTGCCTCTGGTCTATTCTTTAACTTTAGCGTGCTATTATTATTCCATTAGATGGTCCTTCGCAAAGCCGGGAGTTATTAACTCTCAGAAACAGCAGAGAATACAAGCCGACGCTTCAAAAACTTTGAACGGAGACGGGTAAGCGATTTAAGCTGATTCTATGTGCAGAATTTTTGAGAGTGAGAGATAGAGAAAATTGTGTGCGTGAAGAGAGAGAATGTGCGCGAGAAAGAGAGAGAGAGTGAGACAGAGACACCATTTGTAAAGTAGTTTTATATATATACCCGACACTGCAGCGCACAGTGAAAGGCATTCAGGTTTTGTCCCAATATATATTCAAACAAAGTATCAGACGCGGGCGTCGGATTTGTAGCACTTGTGGCCACGAGTCTGGACAACAGTGAGTCCGAGAGCCGCGATGGCCTCTGTATGTAACGCTGAACATACAGAGACGTCCTCCATCGTCAATCCTCTCCAATTAACCGGGAGCTAACCTTGAATAACCTGCTCGGAGGAAATAGGGACCTCTCACATCAAAGAAATTCTGCACATAGAAAAAGTCCCGTTCGCTATAATTGACTTTACTATTCATTATAAGGACCAGGACGGGTCGGTTTCGGCTGGTTTGTTTCAGCGTGATATGTTTGTCTGTTCCGTGTTTCATGTTCGTTGTGTAAGCCTGTGTGCGTCCATCTGTGTTGTCTTTGTTCTTAAAGTGGCCAGGCTTGACTATCAGTGATTCAAACAGCACCATCTATCCCATTGTCTAAATTGACTAACTTAGCCAGTTAGAAGAGAGGAGTGAAGACTTTTAACAAAGCCTTCATCCTGGGTGTATATGTTTAAGATACATGGAAATAAGATGCCTTTACGGAAAAACATACGTAAATGTATAGACACATTAGCGGGGCCCACAATATGTTGGAATGCCCCTTTTAAGTAAAATCAAATGAGCTCGCTGTTCAAGTGATCTGTCTGGTAGTCACACAAAGCCAGTGAAGTTGAGGAGGCAGACTTCTGCTAACTCTCTGTGTTCTGTGTTGCCTATATGTTGTAACCAGATTATTAACTTCTCTTGTCTTTGTTTCCCCACGAGTCAGACAACGCGTGTTCTGAGCGAACAACTGCGCAAGCGCTCTCTTGTCTGTGTTTCCCCGCGAGTCAGACAACGCGTGTTCTGAGCGAACAACTGCGCAAGCGCGCGCGCGCGTGTGTGTGTGTGTGTGTGTGTGTGTGTGTGGGCTGGCCAGCCGATGAATGAATGTACTTACACGACTCCCAGCCGATGGATGAATGACTTCAATGCCACTCTCTGACTGAGTGAGATTTTAGTGTGACATACTTTTGACCACTTTTGACTGTTTTGTTCATATGACTTTTGACTGCTTTGTTTATTGTCTGGTATATGACTTTTGACTGTTTTGTTTATTGTCTGGTATGATTTAAGTCTGACAATGCCTTGCTTTAACTTGTATTTACTTTTCAAAGTTGATAGCTTCCAAGCTATCATATAGGGGATTTGAAGGCTTGTTGTGACTTATCTGCTGACACTATTTTATGTTTTCTTTGTTTGTTCCACCTGTATTCCTTTTTATTTTATTTTGTCAAAGTCGTGTGCTATTTGTCTTTGTTTGTTTCAACCTTTATTTTTATTTTACCATGCCTGTGCCTTCACTCATGAAGTAGTCATTTCATTTCCTGTTACCAAACACCCCTACCCCTCCCCCATATCACAGTCAAATGCAAATGCTTTAATGTTCTCCAAACACCTCATGCTTTTGTTGGCTTCTCATGTGAGACTTGATAAGTACCCGCAGCCAAGAATCTCAGGACCCTGAGATGGCCATGGACTGTTCAGCTCTCCTCAGAGATACACACTCAGCCTAAACAAAAGGACTCTTGACAACCCTGTGACCACAAAGGAAACCTAAACTCATCAACTGGCCATCCACGTGCTTGGTGTTTCAGCACCTGATTCAGCACGTCTTGCCATGATAGAGACTACCCACCCAGAAAACATGGCAGAAGGACTCTGCATGTGGGCTCTGTGTGCTCACAAGATAACTACTGATGGAACTGCAAAATAGATATTCCACTGTTAAATTGTATCATCCCTATCTGTAACATATTTCGATGTGTCCTGCCCTGATTGGCTGTTGCCTGGTTATTATTGTGTGAGCATATATATGCTCAATTGGGGGACTGATGGAACTGGAATTATTGTTATTATTATAGGTAAAGATGTACTTCTCTGTATCTACAACTCACTCTGAACGTATACTACGTCTGTCTCTCACTGAGATCCAATGCAAATGACATGTGACCCTCCCCCCCCCCTCTTCCTGCTAGAGGCCTTGTGTCCTGGCATCCCCATCCCCCCATAGGTGACCCTCTCAAATGTATCCCACCCCCCCCTTCTCTTTGTATAAAACCTGATAGCATACTGCATCAGGTTAGACCGTTCTTGAACCAACAGCGAGAGGGGTCTCCATGCTGCAATACAAGCCAACTGAAACTGACTCTGCCTCTGGTCTATTCTTTAACTTTAGCGTGCTATTATTATTCCATTATTATTACGAACATCAAAAGTTTACAGGGGAACACACCCCCCCCCCCCCCCCCCCCCCCCCCCCCCCCAAGACACACACACACACACAAACACGCACAAACACACACGCACAAACACACACACACACACACACACAGACAAACACCATACACACACACACACACACACACACACTCACACAGACAGACACCAGACACAGTTGTCAAAAATACACCATAAACGATGAACGTCATGGGAGCTTCATAGCTGTCATCTCAGCTGGTTCCTTCCAGGCCGTCTGACAGCTGATTTATGGAGCCCTAACACTCTTTTCTGCCTCCTTTCTTTCTATCGCTCTTTTTCTCTTCTCCACTCCTTTTTTTCTGAGCTCTCCATATGTGCATCCATGAGGTCTCTGCCCAGGGGGTCTTTTCCTTCTCTCTCTGTCTCTCTTTTACTCTCTCTCTTTTTATTTTTCCATCTCTCTCTCCCTCTCTCTCTCTCTTTTACTCTCTCTCTTTTATTTTTCCATCTCTCTCTCTGTTTCTCTTTCCCTCTCTCTCTGTCTAAAAGTGGAGTAAAAACATGTCCACTCTGTTATCAATGACAAATATAGCTGTCAAACACACACACACTCACCGACAGGCACAGCATTGGGAGGGGTAGCAGGGGAATTATAAATCTGTTTTATTGTCCTATGGTTCCTTTGGGGGAGTGTGAATGTGTGTGTGTCGGAAGTGCATGTGTGTGTGTGTGTGTGTGTGTGTGTGTATGTGTGTGTTTGTGTGTGTGTGTCTTTGTAGGTGTGTGTGTGTGTGTGTGTGTGTGTGTGTGTGTGTGTGTGTGTGTGTGTGTGTGGACGTGTGTCTGGGAAATTAAGAGATTCACCAATAACCTAAACAGAAGATGGCTGAGGGAATGGTTGAAAAATATTCCTTACTGTCACTGAAACTC
>NC_137919.1:3940526-3955526 GCF_963457725.1 Sprattus sprattus
TTAGCCTTTCACCGCGGTTTTGAGACTTTATATTTTGGAGACGGACGTCTGTGTGGTGACTGTCAGTAAACAGCCCGACCGTTCCTGCTTAGCGCCGTGTAGCACAGTGTTATCTCTCTAAATGGGGGGCCAGCGAGTTGCTTTTCAGACATTTCCTCAAACTGCAATTTGTTTAGCTCCGAGTTGTAATTACGGTCCATTAAAATGCAAATGATGTCAATTGTGAACGGATGCTAATCATTCAATGCCTGCTTCTCGGGCCAGTGTGATCACGTTAGATTATAATGGTGGCTTAATGGGCGGCGGAGGTGGTGGTGGTGGTGGTGGTGGTGGGTGGTGATTGGGGGGCCTTTCATTGGAATGGAGGAAGCAAGTTGAGGAAATGAGTTATGGAAAAATACTAGTAACTGCTAGAGCAGTTGTTGTAACATTTACTGACATTTTGGCAACAATGGATTAAATATGTATTTTAGACATAAAGGAGGCTCACATTACTTCCATTACTGCAATGATTTAGGTATTCAACAGAATATGATTCAACAATATTTATTTAGTATTTAGTATACTATCTATTTTGTATACTCAACCATATTGAAGATCAAACTCAAATTCACAGTCCACTGTTGCTACTGCACACCAGGGATGTTCCACAGACCAGTATTACACTAAATCTTTATTTCCTACTGACAATGCTTCGAAAGACATACAAATGTGTAAAGAGGGGTGAGACCTGTGTGTGTGTGTGTGTGTGTGTGTGTGTGTTTGATCTCAGCGTGTAGTCCCAGGAGGCTAACATTTAGTGTATGAGTGTGTGTGTGTGTGTGTGTGTGTGTGTGTGTGTGTGTGTGTGTGTGTGTGTGTGTGTGGAGGAAGCGCTGGAAGAATAGATTTCTTTCCCGAGAGTGAGAGTGAGGAAGTGATTGATTTGTCACCTCAAGGTAAATGAGACAGACTCGGTGAGAAGGGCACGCTTATAAGTGCTGCTCACACACACACACACACACACACACACACACACACACACAGTCATAAGTGCTGCTTTCACAAACTGTGTGTGAGGGGGTGAGCGAGAATAATGATCGATTGGAGATTTATTGGTGATTAAAATCTGTTCTTATTGATACAACGTGAAATAAACAGTCAAACCATCCATCCATTCAGCGATCAGTCCATGCATCCCTGCCAAAGACTCATCAGATGTTTCATGTCACATGTTATGAGTTGTCGTAATCAGGCATACGTTCACTGTGATAAAATATACCTCGAAGGGAAAAAAAAAAAAAAAAAGTTTGTCATTCAAAAACCTCCAATGGTCAGAGAAGATGAAATCTACACTGAAGTTTCTTTACTGTGATGACATGTGATGCATCTCTCTATCTCTCTATCTCCCTCTCCCCCTCTCTCTCCCTTTCCTTCTCTCTCCCCCTCTCTCCCTGCCACCACCACCTGGGTCGCGTACAGCATTCATGCAGATTCACCGTAATCGCCATGCCCCCTAAAAGGCCCGGTGACCTTTGCCGCCATACCCTGATGCATTTGAACACATCACCGTGTGAAAAGGCCTCTTTCATTGCATCAGTGCACAGCGAGCACTTTCTCCCCAGTTAGCATTAAAGATCTGCACAGGGGTAAAGAACAGACACACGCAGAGGCATTGTGGGGACTGCAGTCGGGGGCCACTTCAGAGGTGACACACACACACACACACACACACACACACACACACACACACACACACACACACACACACACACACACACACACACACACACACACACACACACACACACACACACACACACACACACACACACACACACACACACACACACACACACACACACACACACAACGCACACAACACACACACACACACACACACACACACACACACACACACACACACACACACACACACACACACACACACACACACACACACACACACACTTCAGAGGCTTCTAATGTATTCATCTCTCGCCATCTCCTGCCGCTTGGGAAGGCTTGTGTTGAGCACTCCGGATTGATTTGCCATTAAGGTGATAATTTCATCGGAATTGCATTGATTCGGGATCTGAGAGGGACATGATATATCTGTGTGCCGGCCAACCTTGGAACACCAAATGCCACCGCTGAGAAGCGGAATTCATTGGAGATGTCCAGACAAAAATTGAGGAAGCTGGGATAATCAATTAAATTGCCAGAGTTTGAGAGAGAAACACATGTCACTTTTGATTTAATTATTATACTTATGTGAAGTAGACAGAAGACTGTGTGCTTAAAATTAATTTATTATACCCCTTTGGGGAGTGAGTCTTTTTTTTTAGAATGATCTAGAATGTACAATGACCACCATTTTTAAAAGGTCTCTTGTGTTCATTACTACATCATCATGCCTGTCAAGTTAACATGACTGAATCTGCAAGGTCAGTGATTGAAATCCGTGACAATCCGTCAGCCATCCCCACCGCCCACATATACACACTAAAGACAACTCGCGCAAGCATATTGTTGGCATTTGCCAGGCATTTTGCACAGGTCTGGTTAGCACAACTATCTCCACATATAACATGTAGTTTGCAACACTCTAAGGACGTACAGTAATTGAGGGGCTAAGCACATGTACTCCAGCATGACATCTAATGACATAATATGACACTAAACGCTCAGTGTTGGACTGGATGCTCTTAACAACAGAGTATGCACACATTTGAATAGGTACGCTCACTGTATCCCACACCTGAAAGACAACTGCAATGGTTTTTCTTTGTGAGCTGCTAGGCTATGTTTCTCTGTCCGCTGAAATGATGCGTGCCTCATCCTCTGTCACTCTCTCGCGCTTACACAGAGTGTGTTTGTCACGTTTGTCACGCTCACACAGGCCATCCACGTCAAGAAGATGGGAAATCGGGATTACATTTGGGATACACAGAGCTAGCAGTCCCACGGGATCCCACAGGATCATCAAACAACACGCTTGTGTCCTTAAAACTAACATGAAGGATTGGACTGTATACATATATCAGGAAAGTTGACAGGCCCACCACTTTGTCCTTAAAATAAAATAAGTAAAGCAAATTCAAAATGAATAAATCATTTCTAAAAGTGCAAAGGAGAGACACATGGCATCTCTGGAAACTTGCATCCTATCGCCAGTGCCTGGCTTCTTGAATCTAATCAAGGGAGAGGAAAGTGTTTATGTGGACTCTCGCTCGCTCGTTTGCTCGTTTCAGTCAAATCCAGCCAGCCAGCTCACTGACCCATAAAATGAGCTCAGATAATGGTGACCTTAACATGGTTCTGCTCGCACCGAGGTAATTGCTAAAGGTTCCAGATCAATCCCTATTGACTCTCCCTCCGCCTCACCCCACACACCATCCCCACTTCCCCCCTCCGCACCATGGCGTACTGTAGTCTGACTCGACTGGACTGGACTCGAGCTACCGCCACACCTCTCCTTCAGCTGAGTGGGGCAAAATTGGCTGCAGACTTATGGGGAGTTTGAGAGAAAAGTACCAGATAATCTACCTTCTGACACTCCTGCACGTGCCCTCAGCAGACGTATGGGGAGTTTGAGAGTACTCGATAATGTACCTTCTGACTCTCCTGCACGCACCCTCATCTACTGCCATGGTGGATCTCCTCACAACCTCATCTACTGCCATGGTGGACCTCCTCACACCCTCATCTACTGCCATGGTGGATCAGTCTCTCATGCACGTACACTCATATACTGCCATGGTGGATCAGACTCTCCTGCACGTACCCTCATCTACTGCCATGGTGGATGTGTCTCTCCTGCACATACCCCTCATCTACTGCCATGGTGGATCAGACTCTCCTGCACATACACTCATCTACTGCCATGGTGGATCTCCTCACTCAGAGGATGCTAGCAGTAGTTGGTATAGTAATCGTGGGACACAGGCAACACTAGGTACACATAGGCCTACTTATGGTGATTTACATTCATATAATGGTTATTTGTTAAATGGGGTGGGGTCAAAAACTGCCCCAACTGTATCCCTAAACATGTATTAAATATGTACTGCAGCAATATTGCACTGAAACGATTATGTCATGCTATGCTATCGTATATGATATGCTAAACTATGGTATGATGTGTTCTGTCATGTTATGTTAACAGTAAATCTGAAGTTATGTTAAGTTTTATTTTCACATGTTGTGTGTTTACAAGCAATTTTCTCACAGAATCATCCAAATCAACAGCATGGCATCCATGTATCAATCCAAAGCAGATCAAGGAAATTGCATAAACAGCCATGGCTTGCTTGGAGGCACCTCTGATCTTCCCCTAAATTCTTCACTGCGAGGACAGAGTCTTAGCAGGTGACTTGATAAATCTCACAATCCTCTCCTCTTGCCACACTGCAGGTAATTTATTTTCTATCTCTCGCAGCTATATTTCCAGTTAATATTTCATCTTTTTTTTTTTTCTTTTTTTCCCTCAGTCAGCCTAACCCTGACAGAAGATGCCACGAGGGATGATAAGAATTCTAAAACCTTTTCCATAACAGAGTCACACATACACCTCGTCTATGCAGAGAACACTCATCACATACAGTGTATGTATTTCCTCATATAATAGCAGTCTACTTGTTTTAGCGTGTAAACAAATCAAGAAAAATATGATTATATGATTAAAAACAATGATTGACTCGCGCTGAAGATATATCACAGTCATTATTTGTTGAACGTTATTTTACAGTAGTACATTGTAACTACTGTATCACAATACAGTGTGTGTGTGTGTGTGTGTGTGTGTGTGTGTGTGTGTGTGTGTGTGTGTGTGTGTGTGTGTGTGTGTGTGTGTGTGTGTGTGTGTGTGTGTGTGTGTGTGTGTATGTGTGTGCAGGCGTGCGAGCAGTATTGATGTAAGAAGCACATTCTGAATAAAGATATCCTTACAGTTAGTTAGATTTGGCAATACAGTTCAGTCTACTTAACATATCTGCACACAAAAGCAATCCCTGGCCCACGCATACTCTCTTCCACTCTGAATGCACATGGCAGTCTGCCCTTACTGCACTGAAAGCCCTTAAGACATGGGAAGCCGTAGCATGCGAGACGCTACTGTACTATAAAGGCCTCTTTACACCGCCTTACAAGTTAACCTACAAATGCAACTACACCACCTGACACCCCCACGGTTCTGGGTCCCCTCTCTCCTCCCAGATAACGTCGCCTCCCCCTGGTGCTATGAATCCATAAGAGGTCCATATCCCCGGCTCTGACCCACTTTCATATTCCGGCAGCTCCTCCATACATTATTGACATGCCGTGCATGCGTCTCCTCCTCAGAGAGGGATCGATGGGAGTACACAGCAGCGGCTGCTCCCCGCCTTAAGTCAGAAGCGAGGCCCGTCTTAGCTGAGGGAAACGATCTCCTTATTTCATTAACACTGCGCACTTCCGTGGGTCCACGGGACCTTAAACAGAACTGTGTTTACGCATGTTATGACGAGTGAAATATAGAAGTAGAGGTTAGATAACCCATGAGGACCTCAATGAAATATCATGTTTAAATTATTATTTTTTTTTTATCTGGTCTTTGTAGAACTGGTATAGAAGTTACACGCACAATCGTTTGTCGGTTCACTGCTTTATGAACTGATTGGCCTCCAAAGGAACGCACAAGAATCAGAAAGGGGTTCATTAGGTGTTCAGTCCCGAGCAACACTTAAGGCAGAGATATACTCAGTTAAGGAGCATGAATTGCTACATGCTTACACGTTGCGTTGGGGGTGTTGCCAAGCAATTCACTGGCAGAACAATAGGCTTGCGTGAAATGGCGTAAGTCTAGAAAAATCGTCCGACGCACGCAAGACGTGAAAAGTCGCGGAAGGGTCGCGCAAGGGGCTTGCAGGGTCAAACGGGGACGAGGACGTAGAAGAAGCCACAGAAAACTTGTCATCTACAGGAATGACATGATTTGATTGGTTTTCTTGATACATGATCACTCTATCACCATTAAATGGCTTACATGCTGGCTTACTCAATTATTCATTCAGTGGAATATGTGGGGCTTAAACTGACTGGAGTCTTAAATAGGATCCATAGCAACCAGTGGCATCAGGTACTTCCACATGAAGTTGTGGACATGGGAAAAGGGGACATGTCCATTATGCTCTTTTCTATGTTCAGATCCCTACTTTTGGACATTTCCTTATAAACTACGAGGTCCATCAGGTATTTCAAACCACCCCACAAGCATCCAACTTTGGTACTGCAGGGGTGAGAAAGGGGAACGGGAATTAGCAGAGTTTAATTTTGAGGAGGAAGTTAATCCCTAATATCAGGAAGTGATAAGGAGGCTCATTACCCTCAGTGGTGGTGGTGGTGTGGTGTGGTGTGGTGTGGTGGGATGTGGTGTGGTGTGGTGTGGTGTGGTGGGATGTGGTGTGGTGTGGTGGGATGGGGTGTGGTGCGGTGCTGTGTGGTACGGTCGGGGTGTGGTGTGGTGCGGTGCTGTGTGGTACGGTCGGGGTGCGGTGTGGTGCGGTGCTGTGTGGTACGGTCGGGGTGCGGTGTGGTGCGGTCGGGGTGCTGTGGGGTGCGGTGCAGAGCGGTGCGGTGTGGTGTGGTGCGGTGTGGTGCGGTGAGTTGATCATCTCGAGGGTACGGAGAAGAGGCCTGCCAGCTTGAGTGAGATGAAGTTAGATAAGAGACGCTGCTTTTTAAGCACATGTCCTCCAGCTTTGTCGGAAGGTCAACTTCAATTTGCCGTTTTGGATATAAAAAAATCGATAAAGTGTTGCTTTCTCCAGTCGGTCAGAGAAGGATTAGAAGCGTGACATTCTGAAATATCTGTAGATAAACGTAGAGAAAAAACTCTGAGGGAAATACCCAAGCACTAAAGTATGGTAAGAATTGTCTTTTAGTATTTCTATTTTTTTCATTCTTGAGAATGTCACATGCTGAATAAAAGGTAGTAAACCCAAGATGATGAACCTACAACTAGAGATACCTCATACAAGAGGGCTTCCACTGTGCTGCCCAGGCCTACATGACTTTGCATATATTAGTGGAAGACTACAGTCAGATCTCCAGCATTGAGGGTCTTGCGGTGTGTTTTACATCCTGTCTAATCATCGCGTTCCCCTGAAAGCGATCAATCTGCAGGAGTGTGGGTGTGAGTGAGCGATCTGCTGGAGTGTGTGTGTGTGTGTGTGTGTGTGTGTGTGTGTGTGTGTGTGAGAGCGATCTGCAGGAGTGTGTGTGTGTGTGTGTGTGAGCGAACTGGACCTGGAGCCCCGCCATAAATCAATGCCAGGAGACTCTCAAGAACCGCTTCAGCCATTGACGGTCAGACGGCGTCGATACGCCAATGCCCTGCCATACAAGTTGGCCCACACCTCGCAGCTCTGGCTCTCTCCCTCAGTGTGAGCCATCGACCGGCCACTTCCACTCCACGTAGATCTACCGGCTCTTAGATGTTTAATAACCCCACCCCACACCTCACTTGGCACCGCCACCCCCCCCCCCCCCCCCCCCCGGCATCGATTGGCCAGATCACTCTACGTAGATCTACCGACCCTAAGACGTTTAATAACCCCGCCTCGCTTGGCAACCTCCCCCCCCCCCCCTCCCCAACACACCCCACAACCCCCTTTCTACTGTTCTGCAAAGCCATTAGGCGGGAAAATGTTTAATTAAGCAATCATGGTGGACTAATCGTAGTTCTTCTAGCCACCGAACAGGAGCCAAGACGCCGTATCTGCTGTTGTCGGCAGTACAGGGGGGAAAGAGAAAGAGAGAGAAAAAAAAGAGATTGTTTATCAGGTTATCTAGCCTGACGATGTCATACTCATGATTCTAGTCAGAATATGAGTCTGATACCGGACCTTTGGGCTGTGATTATGGGGCGTGTTTCAACGAACCAGGAAAGAAAATGCCTATTCGCTGAATTGGATACCTAGAACCAATCAGAGCAACGTAGTAGCCTATTACCATCTGATAGATTAAACTTTTACCTGATCCCTAGGAAGGACGGCAAAAACATCTTTTCAATGACCAATGCCTTAATCGCGTTTCTCTGTTCCTCTTTCAAAATGAATGCGCTGTCAATGTCTGTTGAGATATGCCTGCTCACGTTAATTAATTAGCATTAAGGCTACAAGCTACAGTTTATTTCGATGGGTTTTTTGTGTACACGTTAGCAATGATATAACAATAATGGTCTAGAGAACTTTAGTTAAGACAAACAATACTCTGTAACATTCGTGTTGCACATGCACAACTAACCGAGTCAATGTAGACATTAAAAAGTCGTGTAGATAGCTTAATTCACATAAAATATTCCCCACTAAGCACCCGAGATGCGGCCATCTTGGTCGGAGTTCGAATCTACCGGTTAATTCAACTCAAGCGTTGGTATCTGTCCATCAACGTATAAAGCCCGCCCTGCCAATTTGATTGGTCCGGTTTGATCCTACCGATGAAACTCTCTCCCAATTAACCCAGAGCCAGACCAAATCTCCCTGACAAAACATTTTGTGGGCGGGGTTTGGGCTGGTATCCAGGCTACAGGTTATCAGCAGTCAGACGTCGAATCTAGTGGGAAGTCTCTGTTTGGGGTGATGTTTGAAATGCCTCTAGGGACACAGACAAAATTCCTAGGCCTCCCCCGAACCAAGAAGAACATCAAACCCTGTGGCACAAGAAAGTACCAGAGGTTTTGCTTGAAGCTGTCTGTGTTACTGTTTGGACAATATCAAACTCTGGTTCCTTATTGTTCTTAAATCGAAAAAGTGCTATCCTCAATTCTAATCCGGTTTTGCTTGAAGCTGTCTGTGTAACTGTTTGGACAATATCAAACGCTGGTTCATTATTGTTTTTAAATCGAAAAAGTGCTTTTCTCAATTCAATCCGATAATTATTATTTTTTTTTTTCCGATTCAGCTAATTGCTCCTCACATACCTCTTACTGCCCGTTGTGTGAACTTCAATACGAAACACAAAAGCTCTGCCGTTCATACACAGTCCTGGCTGTGTGTGTAAACAGGAAACAAACATAGTGGTTTACCCTGATCCATAAACAATCCCAGCCAATCAACATGCTGCTTCATGAGCATGCTAAGGAGGGGAGTCATTTGATTGGCATTGATATTTTTTTCGCCAAAATTGTGTCCTTCACCTTTAATTAAGCGCTGCTCTACATCCAATATTCTCAGGAGACCAAAGTGTCAAGCAATGTCAATCAACATCCATCGAGATCCACACAGATCACGTCCATTACAAAACTCCGACACACCTAGATGACAAAACTAACATGCCATGTCGGTCGCCATGGAGATCAATACAGGCTATGCTTCACTCTCTGGTTAAAACCATCAGGCCAGTGAAGGGGAGCCTTAAGATCGGGTTACTCCGTGTCACGCAATCAGGCCATCAGTCCACCGATCAATCGTATCTCTCTTAGCCAATCAGAAGTCTGACCACTGACCAAAAGATAAAGCGACAGGGCCTCACTGACTCGAAAGCGCAGGCCCTGCTTTTGTCTGAGGTGGCCAGGGATTAAAGGTGTACACGACTCTCCCTGCTGATAAAGACTGGTGATCACACAGGCTCTGTTGACAGCAATACCACAACGTTCAGGGTGGGAATCCTGTGTGTGTGTGTTTGTGTGTGTGTGTGTGTGTGTGTGTGTGTGTGTGTGTGAGTCCTTGAGCTTTGACTGCATTGATTTAAAAAAAGCTAATTTTTTTTCAGTGTCCTTGGCAGCTGACATTTAAAAATGTACCCTCTCGCTAATTCACACACACACACACACACGCACACACCCACACACACACATACACACGTTGCCGTTAACTATATGTAAGTGAAGGGGCCTTGTCGCCAATGAAAGTGTCATAATTGCCCCTCCAAGACAGGCTCGGATCCATGACCTGTGATTACTCGGCTGAAAGAGAAGTGCCCCGCAGTGTCACTCCAAATTACAGTGTGCTTCATTCAGTCCTCACAGTGTGCCATCCGTCCCCTTCGCAGCCAAGGCCGGGCAGACAAAAGCAGCAGAGTGCCTGTACTACAGGGCTTTATCTGCATTGCCTCATGGGTGCGCACGGTGATGGCTTTTCAAATAGCCCAATGACTAGGGCGCTGGAATGTGTATGTGTGTGTGTGTGTGTGTGTGGGTGTGTGTATGTGTGTGTGTGTGTGTGTGTGTGTGTGTGTGTGTATGTGCAGGCTTCAGCCATGTCTATGTCTTTCGTTCTTTTGTTTTGTTCTCGCTTGCACAGAAAAGCCATTTTGGCGTGCTAACCAAAGGGCAGGCTATTCATTTAGAGAATCAATGTTCATACATTGAGAGAGAGTGCACTGACCGCGTGGACACAACTACCTTCTGTGTCCCTGGCGGTGCTTTAGTCGTCCTCCTGGATAATTAAAGATATTCTGTTTATATATATATATATGTATATATACGTATATAGATGTTCTTTTTTTTGCATGCATGCATGATATAACAAATCACACACGCACACACACACACACACACACACACCGACCCTAAGACGTTTAATAACTCCACCCCGCTTGGCATGTCCAATACATCTTTATTGTTCAGTAGTCTACTTCTCAAAGTACCGATTCTTCGTTATTGTTAACACTTCCAACCCCAAGGGCTTTTTTTGACTCTGTTAGGTAGATTGCCATGCCTGATATTTTTGTATATTTTATCTAACTAAAACCCATGAGGCAAAAGTGGCATTTATGATTATATTCTAGAACAACTCAGCAATAATACAATGAGAGTAAAAGGAATGTAGTAAAACTAAGTTTTGTATTAAAATGAAATATAAAGACACTAAAATGAAATCTAGTTTTAGAGGTGCTCAGACTTTGTACAAAAACACATTGTAAATATTTTGGAAGTTTTCTTTTTTACTCTAAACCTTGTAAACAAAGGTGTTTGCTCCAAAAAGGTGAGTTTAGCATTCAAAAAGTGTGTGTGGTTTCTATACTTATTATAAGTAATATGGAAAGTGACACTTTTCTTCACTTAGACCACTATGCATATTGATGAGAGAGGTGTGAACATTCTGGGACACCTTGGTCAAAAGACAATGGCCAGCGAGTAATGGCCCTGGAATGTCTTTGTGGCCCTCTACCCCCTTCAGGTTTTCTTGACACATCATGAACCAATGGTGACCACTGAATTACCATCCCCTTATCATATGAATAGTTGTAATTTGCTAATGGGAGGGTCAAAACCTCACTCAGATGCTGAAATGTGCAAAGGATAAGTTATACTCTCCTTTCAAAGTGATTATTTAAACTTTAGTTTCAAACTGTATATATTTAAAAAGAAAAGGGTTCAAGGTTGCTGTGGGTGTTAGTTTTATGTTTGTAGGACAAAAACTCGCGGAGATTTTTAATTCTATTAATAAAAATACCACCAAGTGCCCCACGGGGCCCCTTCGTGTTGGAAGGGTTAAGTAGTCTACTTCTCAAAGTTCCGATACATCGTTATTGTTTAGTAGTCTACTTCTCAAAGTGCCAATACATCGTTATTGTTAAGTAGTCTACTTCTCAAAGTTCCGATACATCGTTATTGTTTAGTAGTCTACTTCTCAAAGTGCTAATACATCGTTATTGTTAAGTAGTCTACTTCTCAAAGTACCGATACATCGTTATTGTGCAAGACGGGAGTGTTCCTGACTGAACTACAGATGAACGAACAAAAACAAGACACATTAAAATGTTATTCTGTTGGGCTCTCGGTACAATGACGATGATTCTATTTTTTGACATGGGGAGGATTTCTATGTGTGTTTGCTGGTGGTTGCTCACCATTGTGGACAGTGTACTGACAGACGGACTGACAGACTGAAGGACTGACAGACTTTTATCAAAGTTGCTCAAGTGGGCCCCAACAGATATCATGATTAGTATCATGTATGATTCAACTTGTTCAGTAATTGCAATACAGGAAAAAATGAGATCATGGAAGCAAGTGACCTCAAAAGTGACCTTGCAAAACAAAGACGTGTAGTGTTTTTGTTTATTTCATTAAGCTTTTTTTTTAACAGAAATTAAATCTGTAATCTTTTCAGGGTGTGGGGTAGAAAATGTTCCGGATGATCAATCAAAACACATTTAAATCCCTCCCTATCCGTTCCCTCTCCTTGCTGATATAAAACAGAGATACTATATCTTATCACTTATTGAAAGTCTCAAAGTCTCTTATTTGCTCATTTCAACTCTGTTCCAAGTTAGCAAACTCAACATTGTTCCTGCACCTTGACAGAGAGCAAGAGACCAACCTTGCCAGGGTCATAGGTGTAATTCCCAGGTAGGGCACACACACACACACACACACACACACACACACTGAGGATGGGTATACATCTAGTGACTTTTGCGATTGTGACTTTTGTGGTACCAATTGTTTGGATAAAAGCGTCTGCTGAATGAGTCGGTGTAACATTGCGGTTTGAGGCACTCTCAGATCAGAAAATATTAGCATATCTAGGCTATTTCATTTGACATCATAACTCCACCAAAGACGTTCAAGGTACCCCATTTCATCACTATTCTGAGGGTTAATGTCGATGGAATTCAATGGCAAAAAAAAAAAAGACAAAAAGAACAACAGTACTACTGTATATGTGCAGTATGGATATCAATCCAATATTTATTCTGAGCATCAGCAAAGCGACCGCGTGTCTATTTAACGTTATTGTTCTACCTCTGGTGCCCGTGTTTCGGTGTTCCACAGTCTGCATGTGGAAATGAAGACCGTCTGATTGCAGCACCACATCTTCCTCTCGCCCTGATTGCATTTTACATTTAAATTATTCATCTTAAATTTAAACTTTCAAACAAACGCCGGCACTTCAGAGATGTTGAAAGACGCTGAAGATGGGGAGAGGATATCGTTTTCAAAATGCGGCAGTACTCGTGAAGTGTAGAGCAACATGCAAAACGAGGGGTCTGTTCCCGCACCTCTTGATTGCAACCATTGACTTGATAGCCTGTAGAAAACACCCAAGATTACACTGAGCTGCTGGCTTCACTCGACAAAAAATGCCACAAACTGGTAGCCTTTATGTTCTGTTCTTCTGCCACACAACCCTCCCCCTTCGCCCCTTCCCACCTTCATATCTCCACCCGGCCGACCTCAAGCAGATGGGTCCCCCCTTATGTGCCGTGGTTCTGCTTAAGGTTTCTTCCTGCCTAACAGGGAGTTTTTTCTTGCCCCTGTTGCCATTGTGCATGCACTAAGGGGGTTTAGGCGCCTAGAGGCAATTGTATTGTTATGGCGCTATACAAAAAAAATTGAATTGAATTGAATTGAATTAGGTTCCCTTCACAAACAAGCCGTAACGTACATAACAAGGAAATAACACGTGACGCACGTGTCCGACTAAATTGGACCGTGGCCACTGCTAGCAGCATGATCTGATCCAACCCCGATCTGACCCACCATGGGCCCCCCGAATTCCTTCCCGAATCAGTAGCGATCTGGGTCGAAATTCAGCGCTATTCTTAGGCTGAATCCCATTTCTCCCCCTACCCCTTCGTCTTTCCCCTTCCCCTCCGTTTTGCGCGTTCATGTGGAGGGGTAGGGCTGTCCCAATTCACGTTAAGACAGAGGGGTAGGGGAAGGGGAAGCGCTTTCTACCCCTCCAAACGGAGATTTTCCGAGGGCACACTTCAAACGGAGGGGTAGACTGATTTCCCTCAATGCATTGCGAACCCGTGATCATTAAAGAACAAACATCGAGCGAGTCCATTTAAAAATGTCGGAAACAGCAGGGAAAGCATCACACAAATGAAAGTATTTTCTTTGTAATTCATGATTTTAAAACTTGTTTGATGAAATGTTGCATTGTGTAAATAACAGCTGCAGGCACCATGTTTGTTTATATCTGGTGAGTGACAGCTGTCGCTCTCCGGTAACGTAACAGCTGACTCTTCGTACTGATGACGTACGTAATTGTTGAAGTGCTATCCCAATTCGAAGGGCTAGCGTTTCAACCCCTTCGGCTACCCCTCCGTTTGAAAAAGCGAAGGCAAAGGGGTAGGGGTAAGGGTAGGGGTAGAGATTAGAAATGGGATTGGGCCTTAGTCTGAGCCACGCTGTGGCAGACATCTCTCTCATGGCGAAACCCTGCCATGCAACATGGAGTGACAGCAGGCTGAGGGATGGCGTCAGCCACTGATAGGGGGTAAGTCAGTCAGCCAGACGGATTTGCCTGCGCTCCGACACAAGCTGCTCGGGGAAATGATCTCCGAGGGAGCGCGGAGCTGTGACAATGAAATCGATGAGTGACGCCTTCAATCAACGTGATATCAAAGCTCCTTCAGCTCGTCGCCGTCTATGTGTGTGTGTGTGTGAGAGTGTGTGTGTGTGTTTGTAAGTGTGCATGCTGCTGTGTGCATCTGGTTAGCGTTTTTGGGTGTTTCAGAATGTGTGAGAGGGTGTGAGAGGGTGTGTGTATAGTTATGCGAATAAAACCATGTATCGATGTGTGTTTATGTGTGAATGGCTGTGTGGTATGTATCGTCTTTGTGTGTCTCTGTAAGTGTATGCAAATGTGTGTGTGTGTGTATGTATGTGTGTCTGTGTGGGTGTGTGTGTGTGTGTGTGTGTGTGAGTGAGAAGGTGGTCGTGTATGCAAGCATGCAAGTGTTTGGTTTTTTTAAACATGCGTATGCTTGTGTGTGTGCTTGTGTATGTTTGTGTGTGTGTGTGTGTGTTTGTGTGTGAGTGCAGAGGTGACATAGGAAGGTTATCTCTCCTCCAAAGTCCTCATCCTCAAGTCTCTCTCTCTCTCTCTCTCTCTCTCTCTCTCTCTCTCTCTCTCTCTCTCTCTCTCTCTCTCTCTCTCTCTCTCTCTCTCTCTCCTCTCTCTCTCTCTCTCTCTCTCTCTCTCTCTCTCTCTCTCTCTCCGCTCGTCTTAAAGTGTTAGGCCTAAGAGCATCTGCGGGGCTGGTCTTAGCTGACCCTGCTGGTGTAAAACCCACACATTA
>NC_137919.1:3960526-3963026 GCF_963457725.1 Sprattus sprattus
AGAGAGAGGCATAGGGAAAGGGTGTGTGTATGTTGGTGTGTCAGACAAAGAGAGAGAGAGAAGGGGGGATGATAAAATGGGAGAGAAAAAAAGGATAAAAAGCCAGTTAACAGAGTCTATAAAGAGGCAGGTATTTTAAATCGAGCAAAGCTGTTTTCTATTCTGTCAAGTGTCAGTCCAGCAAGTAGGTTCATGGCACTGTGGACGAGCAACAGCTTTACACTGAAAGTAGCCAACAGGTTCAGGTGAGACGCTTTGCAATTTCCCCTTGCAATAACTCCTGGCACCTCTCGCATTGAGAGAGATTCAAGATAAACCCAGTCACTCCCACTGATTCCCTCTGTGTCTGTCTTCAGAGGGATTGACTGCTCCCACAGAGTGTGTGTTGTGTGTGTGTGTGTGTGTGTGTGTGTGTGTGTGTGTGTGTGTGTGTGTGTGTCTGTCTCTGTGTGTGAGTGTCTCTGTGTGTGAGTGTGTGTGTGTGTGTGTGTGTGTGTGTGTGTGTGTATGTGTGTGTGTGTGTGTGTGTGTGTGTGTGTGTGTGTATGTGTGTGTGTGTGTGTGTGTGTGTGTGTGTGTGTGTGTCTGTGTGTGTGTGTGTCTGTGTGTGTGTGTCTGTGTGTGTGTGTGTGTGTGTCTCTGTGAGTGTGGGTGTGGGGGTGTGTGTGTGTGTGTGGGTGTGTGTGTGTGTCTGTGTGTCTGTGTGTGTGTATGTGTGTGTGTGTGTGTGTGTGTGTGTGTGTGTGTGTGTGTGTGTGTGTGTGTGTGTGTGTGTGTGTGTGTGTGTTTGTTTTGGAAGGTTTGAGAATCTGATGTGTGCCTCCTAGGGTTTACATGTCAGGCACCAGCATGTTAAGATTTAAGCACACACTCTCACACACACACACACACACTCACACACACAGATAGAGAGAGAGAGAGAGAGAGAGAGAGAGAGAGAGAGATGGATAGAGGGAGAAGGAGAGAATGGGATAGATGGAGATGTTGATCGAGAGAGAGGGATAGAGAGAAAATGAGAGAATGGGAGAGAGGGAGAGGGAGAGAGAGAGAGAGAGAGAGAGAGAGAGAGAGAGAGAGAGAGAGAGAGATAGAGGGAGAAGGAGAGAATGGGAGAGAGGGAGAGAGGGAGCTAGTAGTAATGAGAAACACAAACATCTAGCAGGCACAAAACACACACACCATCAGGAGCTTAACAGCCAACATCACTGGAGCAAAAATAGAAAGAACCAAAGAGAGAAAACAAGACAGGGGAAATAAGCAAAGATACAAACAGACATGAGAGTGAAGGGGAGACAGATAGACAGAGAGAGAAGGCAGAGTGCCCAGTGTGTTTCCTCTTCTTCTTCTTCTTCTTCTCCTTGGCATAGAAAGAGTCAAACAAACGGCACATGTCACGTGGATCACAGTACTGCTAGATGAAGCCTGCATGCTTGTGCTTCAGGCAAATCAAACCACAGCTACCTGCCAAAATCACCCGCCCCCCAACACACATACACACTCACACGGGCGCACACGCACGCAGGCACGCACGCACGCATGCACGCACGCACGCACGCACGCACACACACACACACACACACACAAAAACACACAACAAGACCGTTGCCTCAAAAGTGAACAGATGTTTTCAGGTGATAAAACCCAAGTACTGAACTTCTCAGCCATGATAATGTAACAACTTTGAATTTATTTGAAAACTCTGAATCCCCTGCAGTGGCTTTCCGTAAGTGTTTTCATTCAAGATATGGCAAAGTTTTATCAATCGCGGGTTATATTTCTCTTATCTGATCTGAGAGAGAAATATTGATGCTATGCCATCTAGAAAAGTCTGTCGGCTGAGAGGAAAATTCAGAGACGTACAAAGTCAGAGCTGACCCAGGATGGCTAAAGCTATTTTCAGAGAGGTGAACCACTTCTCAACAGATCGCCGTACACAGCGGTGAAAAAGATATCAAACGCACACACACACTTTCATTTCAAATCTGTCTGTCTCAGCTTCGCCATTGCTGCCCTTGGCTCCAGGTAAACTCTATATTTTTGGACCAAATATTGTCTCGCTATTTTCCCTTGTAATTCCAGGCAGAAACACGTCGCCTCTCTCCACTGCTTTCAATTCTGCCTCAGCCCTCTGATTAGCCCCCTTTTACCCGTGTGTCACTTTCGAGTTCCGGTCTCCATAGAAACGGTTGAAGGCAACCATTCCAAACGAGAGTGGCAGTAACCTGAGGACACTTCTGTGGTAAGTGCTCTCCCTATTCATTCCGTCGCCAAAATGGGGCCCAGCCATGTCAAATTAGCGTTAATTAGGATAATTATCTCACTGCGTTGGCGGTGCGGTGAGGCCCTCTTTAATATTGCAGTGAAATGCTTGTGGGTTTTATTTTTTTTTGCAAATTGTTGAAAGTGAATTTTGAGAGGTGTACATGTTAAGACTATGTTAGTGCACAGTGGGCCACATACGTGACACGATGACATTTAAGTCAAATGGACAGTGGCTTAG
>NC_137919.1:3978026-3982223 GCF_963457725.1 Sprattus sprattus
GCAGCAGTAGTAGCAGTAGCAGTAGCAGTAGTAGCAGCAGTAGAAGTAGTAGTAGCAGCAGTAGTAGCAGTGCAGGGCTATTAACCACACCTCTACGGCTGCATACACTACAAGTCTGCTGCTCAGTACTGCAGCGCTTAGACCAGTCAGTTTCTTCACAGCCAGACGCAGACGAACTATGAAGGGATCTGATCTACTGATCTCATTTCAGTCTTATCTGTTTGTCTACTTGTCTGTCTGCACGTCTGTCTGTCTTTTTTTCATGCCACAACTTTTCAAGTTAAGTCAGGGTTTTGGGTGGAGCAGAGGAGAAAAATGAGAGGAACAGAGAGAGAGAGAGAGCAAGAGAAAGCAAGAGAGAGAGGGAGAGTAAGGAGGTGGGAGAGGAAGATGAAGAAACAGACGTAGAGAGGAGAGAAAGGAATGAGTGCAAGAGAGAGAGAGGGGGAAAGAGAGAGAGACACAAATGGGAAATAGAGAGAAAGAGAGGGAGGATAAAAAGGACATTGGAGAAATGGAGGTAGAGAGGAGAGAGTGAAACAGAAAAAGAGATAGAGAGAGAGAATCCTTGAAATAGTAGGCAGATATACGTTGCACAGGCCTTTGAAACCATGAGCCCCCTATATCAGGTCAGCCCCTCAGTGTTCAATACCACTGCTTACAAGCACCTGCAACCACCCACTGGAAAAATGGCTTCAGAATCAAATCAATGACATCAGATTAGGAGTCCAAAAAGACACTGGTGCACACTTGAATGGGCAGAAAGCACACACACAATGAGATGAATGGAAGTATCAATAGCCATTGTTAGTGCATGCATTCTGACTCTCTCTCTCTCTCTCTCTCTCTCTCTCTCTCTCTCTTTCTCTCTCTCTCTCTCTTTCTCTCTCTCTCTCTCTCTCTCTCTCTATCTCTCTATCTCCGTCTCTCTCTATCTCTCTCTCTCTCTCTCTCTCTCTCTCTCTCTCTCTCTCTCTCTCTCTCTCTCTCTCTCTCTCTCTCTCTCTCTCCGTCTCTCTCTCTCTCTCTCTCTCTCTCTCTCTCTCTCCTGTTGTTGTTTCTCTTGTTAGGCTAGTTGGTGTCTTCAAGGAGACAGAAATGTAAGACGTGTCGCAGCAAGAAAGCTAATTCTGTTTTACACTGTGTACAAAAGAGGAACGTGCACCCTCTTCTGCTCTCTGTGTCGGTGACTGCAACGAATGTTTGCCTTTTCTTTCCAGGAATCGATTGCTTACAGAGGTAATTGGTTCCTTTTTTTCTTTCCTTTTTTTTTTCTTTTTTTTTTTTGTGGGGGGGGGGGGGGGGGGGCAAAACAAGCTGTTAACCTACAGAAAAAGCTGACTTGTCAAAGGCCAGCACTGGCTAGTTGCCTTCATGCTTCCCCCTCAATTACAACAACATCAGAAAGTTCCCTAGTATTAGATTGCGAAAAAAAGGCTTTTAAAATATCGGAGCCGAGGCATCGACGCCTACTCAGACAGCACCTCGTCGGCGTTTGTGTTTGCTTTGATGGACACATTTTAACACTCTGCAATTCTTGAGTCTTTCCGTCGAGATTGTCAATTCTTTACAAATGGCTCCTTAAAAAGCTCTTACTTAGGTTACCGTATAGAACAGCAGCTCTCAAAACACACACACAAAAACGAGGGGGTGTTGTGTGTTCTTCTGTGCTGTGCATTAGCCTCGAAAGCTTTTAGACCCGCTGCTTGAGCATGGTCAGCACACACACACACTTAACACACGACATTCCACACACTTCCTGCGGGGGCTAGACACACTAGGCCAACTGGACACTCCAAACCTGGCGAGGTCAAACAGACAGCAACACAGATCCCTGCACTGACAGCTTTTTTTTACATGTTAATGCAAAAACACTGACTGCAGTACACTGTGCTCAAATGGGAACCTCAGGTGACATGAAAACACTTACCTTTATCACTGGCATGGTGATCATTTACGTATGCATGGTGATATTAACGTAGTCATGGTAATATTAACGTAGTCATGGTGATATTCACGTAGGCATGGTGATATCCACGTAGGCATGGTGATATTCATGTATGCATGGTGATATTCACGTAGGCATGGTGATATTCACGTATGCATGGTGATATTAACGTAGTCATGGTGATATTCACGTAGGCATGGTGATATTCATGTATGCATGGTGATATTCACGTAGGCATGGTGATATTCACGTATGCATGGTGATATTCTCGTAGGCATGGTGATATTTATGTAGGCTTGGTGATATTCACGTAGGCATGGTGATATTCTCGTAGGCATGGTGATATTCACGTAGGCATGGTGATATTCACGTATGCATGGTGATATTCTCGTAGGCATGGTGATATTTACGTAGGCATGGTGATATACACGTGTGCATGGTGATATCCTCATAGGCAAGGTGACATTTACATAGGCATGGTGATACTTACATATTCATGGGGCTTTTCTGGTTAGGTTCCATGGTTAACAGTATTTTACAGTAATTTTACTAAATTAACTGAAAAACTAACAGAATTTCTCCAGCTATGGCGCATATTATACTGTATATCATCTTTATCTAAAATGAAGTTCAGCTCTTGTATTAACAAATATTCATTCTTTTAAATTAGAAATGAAACCTTTTTTCCCACATTGAGTCGAACAATAATTAGAACTAATGTCTTGTGTCTGGTATGACAGTGGCCATTACCCGTGTGCGCTGAATTGATTTGGCTTACGGGCGGGCATGTCATTGTCTGCGCTTTAAGAACGCGTGTACTGCAGGGATTTGTTAAGCTAGCCATCTTGCGCCGCAGGAGCCCGTGAGAGGCTCAGTGAGTTAGTTATGACTTCATTCCCAGCCAGGTCCCTGGAGCGTGAAATTAGCTTAAGTAGTAAAGCTGTGCCGACGAACAGGTGTGGCCGCCCGAACCCAGGACACTCCAATGTGAAACGGGAATTGACACTTTTTCTTTTTTGGCTGGCACCGAGCTGATACTGTTTTGCACATCTCATCTGTTTTCTTTTTTGGTGGTGGCAGTGTCAGGGTGTGTGTGTGTGTGTGTGTGTGGGTTGGGGGGGGGGGGGGGAGATGCCAGGGATGCTGAGGAGGTGAATTAAAATACTGATTGGAGTGAAAAAGAAGAAAAAAAAAAAGAAAGAATAGACAGAAGAAGTCTGAAAGAGAAGAATTGACTTATGCCTCGTGAAAATGTGAAAGTCGCTGAAGCCTGACGGCCCGGTGTTATAGTCTCCATGAGCCGGCATCACGCGGCTCCTTTCACAGCTTGGATATTCACATCTTCAGTCCGTCCAACCTCTCTCACCTCTGTCCCCTCCAGCGCACATCGCTTTAGTAACCGTGACACCGCTACCACAGAGATTTGATGTCAGACAAGACAGGGAGGGCTTTTGTCACCATGGCTTTTGATCCCGCGACGCGGCACATCACAGCTCTCAGAAGCTGCACACACACACACACACACACACACACACACACACACACACACACACACACACACACACACACACACACACACATGCACACACCTCATGAGCTGCCTTGCCTCGCCTCGTCTCTCCTGGCTTGGTGTAGCTGTAAACAGGCCCCAGCCTCTGACGAGACAGAGAGCCTCGGGATGAAAGGTCTCTTTTGTGTCTGGCTGGCGTTGCTCTGATGTACTTACAGACACACACACACACACACACACACGTTACACACACACACACACACACACACACACACACACACACACACACACACACACACAGACACACACACACACGTACACACACACACACACACACACACACAACACGCACACACGTACACACGCACACACGCCACACACGTACACACACACACACACGCGTACACACACACACACGCGCGTACACACACAACACACACACACACACACACACACACACACACACACACACACACACACACACACACACACACGTACACACACACACACGCGCGTTTAGTGTCGGCCTTGATTCTGGGAGCGATTAGCATTTTAATAACGAGCGAGAGGATCGGGGGGGAATTAATAAGTCACGGCCTTTGGAGATCACCCTCCACCTGATCACATAACGAGAGTAATACATGAATAAGTAAATAATGAGATGCACTTCATTTTGTCTGCGTGTTTACAAAAGACAGGAAACAACGTGCCCAGATGGACTGAATAATGGTGTTGACTG
>NC_137919.1:3987423-3997423 GCF_963457725.1 Sprattus sprattus
AGTGCTTAACCCCAGTCGTTCTAAACGGGAGCGTAGGAATGGGGAGGAGCTCGCATGATGAAAGAGAATGGGGAGTGCGTAATGACTAATGCACGTGTCATTTTCTTTGTCAAGAAAAAGTAATACAGGTTTAAAGCCAATGGGAACGGAGATGAAGAAGGGAGGAGCAGTGGAAGAAAGTAAGAGAGAGAGAGAGAGAGGTAGAGATAGAGAGAGAGAGAAGGAAGGAGAGAGTGGGAGAGGAAGGGAGGGAGAGAGAGAGAGAGAAGGAGATAGTGAGGGAGGGAGGGAGGGAGGGAGAGAGAGAGAAGGAGATAGTGAGGGAGGGAGGGAGGGAGGGAGAGAGGTAGAGAGAGAGAGTGACAGAGGGAGATAGAGTGTGAAAGAGAGCGAAAGAGATACTTTCAACTTGATTTTATCCTGTTTTACCCGTAAAAAGGTAAAATAAAGAGCGATAGCGTGGGGGATGTAACATGGAGAGTAGAAAGTGGATAGAGCCGATATTTTGCTTAATGTGTGTCACTGTAATGTGTGTGTGTGTGTGTGTGTGTGTGTGTGTGTGTGTGTGTGTGTGTGTGTGTGTGTGTGTGTTTGCGTGCCAACATGTCTTCCTTCATACTTCCCTCTCTCTGTCTCTCTCATACCATGCAGTACAAGGCGTCATGGAAACAGATGCTAGTTCGCCTGCTGCATGGTGCTGTTCATTGTGTGTGTGTGTCTCAGAGCATTGAGACACACACACACAATCACACACACACCAGTGTAAGATTCAGTTACTACACGCTACTCCGAGCCGCGTGCTTCTCAGGGGAAGGGGTACAGGGTGCCATGTAAACAGATGCTCTGATAATGCTTAATTCATGCGCTCCCCCATTTGGATTTTAATAGCTAAACGGAGACACGCCTCAGCTGTTCAAACCCCTAGCGTCAGCAAAATGGCCGACTGCAAGAAGAGGCCCTTCTGAGATCTTAAGAGCATAACTCACCACTCAAGTGTCCTCAGCCCTGCCAAATCACACCCTAACCCCCCCCCCCCCCCCCCCCCAAAAAAAAAACCATACAAACATAAACATAAAACAAACATAAAAACAAAAACATAAAAAATCACGAACTCTGGCTCTGGACCTGCAGACCATTCACCTCTGGAATTCTGGTGTGCGTTTTAAAAACACTGGCAGGAAGAGCTGGCTCAAAGCCCGTGCCAAATGGCGGAAAAAAACTGAGAACCAACAAAAAACAAAGTCCTCGGCTGCAAGGCCACTTGGCTGCAGATGGCAGCATTAATGTACCGTTTAACAGTGGGCCACTCGTGCTCATCAAAGGCAACACGCGTTGATTTGTGTTCACACATAGAGTTGAGCACACAAGTTTGCCATCTGATGTTGGTAGGTTGAAAGCCTGGCAAAACATTAGTGGTTATGAACTGCCATGATTCAGTGAAGCTCAGTTTACATACCAGTCTATTGTTTCAAGAGCAGGCTCAACCGACTTTGTAATTAATGTAACCAAATATGCCAAATACTGCCGTATGACTAAGACTTAGAATACTCATAACACTAAATTAAAAAAGTAAGCCCTGGAATAGCTGTAGCACCAGTGTCATTTCGGTCTAAAATCATGACTTTAATTAGCAAATAAAGACTGCAGCTAGGCTTGCCGACCAGGGAGAAAACCATCCATTGCAGCCAAGCAGTTGGAAACCAGAGAATGTTCTGGAGAGAAGCCCTCCTCTCTCTGACTTTCAGCAGACAGACCCATCAGTACATTCTTTACGGGCGCTGTAATTGAAAGTGAATTTTCCTTAATATCCTTCATATTGGAAATGCCTAAACTGAGGAGATATTCTCATATCCGGCGGGCGCGGACAGCAGGCGCGCTCATAAAGAAAGACGACGGCATTGGCGCTATCTGGTGTCCTTTGAGTTTATGCAAAGCGGCCCCATCTCCCTTGAACAGCACTCTGTCAGGGAACCACCGTGGCAAATATCATTAAATGCTCCGCTACCACTCTCCTCCTCCTCCTCCTCTGCTTCCACTCTCCTCCTCCTCCTCCTCCTCCGCTACCACTCTCCTCCTCCTCCTCCTCCGCTTCCACTCTCCTCCTCCTCCTCCTCCTCCGCTACCATTCTCCTCCTCCTCCTCCTCTGCTACCATTCTCCTCCTCCTCTTCTTCCGCTACCACTCTCCTCCTCCTCCTCCGCTACCACTCTCCTCCTCCTCCTCCGCTACCACTCTCCTCCTCCTCCTCCTCTGCTACCACTCTCCTCCTCCTCCTCCGCTACCACTCTCCTCCTCCTCCTCCTCCTTCTTCATCTCCTTCTATACTGTACTTCCTTCTATTCAACCCACCCCCACCCCCCCAATTCTCTGTCTTTTTCTCATTTTTCTTTTTTTCGGCCCACTCTTGTTTAATGCATGGAGGTAGTGATGTCCTTGAAGTGAGTACTTATTGCAGCTACTGAGGTAACCAGGCAGAAGTCTCTATCTCTGTGGGGACTTACAATAACATCATGAACCATCATGAGTCAGTGCTGAGGAGAGGCGCTTTACTTTGATGCAGATGCTTGCCTCATGGGATTACAGCACATTAGTAGTTTTGCGTTTGCCGGATATAGTGTTTTAACCCCATCGTTCAGCACGAGACGCAGGCGTTACACGGACCTCCCCCCAACTTTTTTTGGCAACGTGTTTGAATTTTCCTTAACTGCTCGCGGCCAAGACAAATGTTTTTTTTTTTCCTGAAACATACCTTAATAATAAAAGCCATATATGTACTCTACGAAACTGTGTTGTTATTTTTCGCCGAAGTACATTAAATCGATCACACTTTAGTCGATCACTAATTGTCCTCAGTACAAGATTGGACCAAAAGAAAGAATGAAAGAAAAAGGGCCCAGGTCTTCCTTCCCTTCCTGCTGTGTCCGTGAGGGTGAGTTCAGGTGGAGCTTCCAGTAACTAGTTTGTTTATATAAATATTAAACAAAGTTGGACTCAAAATGCACCCCTGTCTCACCCCACACCCTTGTGTGGAGTATTCAACTCAATTTTTATTCTGCACTTGTTGCTCAAATATACTGATTTTGTGATATCATATACTTCACCCCCTATACCATATTAGATTCCAATAATTTTAAATCAAATGTAATAGATTCGATTGATCCTTATTGATGTATTAGGGTATGTGTGTATGAGTGTGAGTGTGAGTATTAGGGTATGTGAGTGTAAATGTGATCTGTAGAATAGTTATTGGTAAGCAGACTATTTGACTTTTATTTGTTCGATAAGGTAGAGGCCTTTTAACTAAAATTATTTGTACATGCACATACCATGATCCACATATATGCAACAATTTACAAATGTGTTTGTATAACCACAAATACAGAACTCCTTACTTGTGACTGACAAGTTTTTTTCTAAATGTAGGGCATTAAGGATACAGCAGAATACCTTCCCAAGGATACTGTTCACACAGACGCCTCGGTAGTCATTAGGATCAGATTGGACACTCATGTATTGGGGATATAAGCCTCCATTTCAGGGGAGTAGCCAGCTTTCAGAGCAAGATTAGATCATTTGAGGAGAGCCCTTTGCAGGATGGCTGTGCTGCATCTCAGCATCTCTGTCCTGATGTTGTCAGAGCCATGAGCTTTTCTTCTTATTTAAATTCAATGGGAGAGATTCCACAATTAAGGAGGTTTTCAATTAACTTTATTGGCATCTTCAAATATTTACTTTATTGGTATCTTCAAATATTTACTTAATTGGTATCTTCAAATGTTTTCTTTAATACGGTTCTGTTCCTTGATGTCATATGGCATAGGTTCATTGAGGTTTTGATAGAATTTGTGTACGACCAAATTTGTTGGTGGGGGTGGATTTAATTGGTTCCAGTTTTCCCAAAATGTATTAGTTTGGAGCGAATGTTCAGTCCCTGGAGAGTTTTGCTGTCGTGTTGTTAGCTTTTTCCTTTTTATCAGAAATCAGAAATCAGAAACAGATTTATTGTCACGTAGGTATGCGCCTACTTGAAATTTTTTCTGGTGCATAGGTGCATACAGTAAACATAAAAACATAAAAACACAAACATACACACACAATAAGTAAGTATTTGTAAGTAAGTTATTGTGCATTTGTATTATGTTAGGGTTTTCACGTTACTTTTGTAACAGACTGTTTTCATTTTTTTTGCTTTTGTTTTTTTATTGTGGTGTTTTTAGCTGTGGTCATTCCTCTGTCCATTTGAAACATTTTCCTTTTTGCCAGATTTCTTTTGATACTTTGAAGCAAATGTCTTTTTTTCTTGGCTGCTCTCTGGAAGATGTCAGAGATTTCATCCGCTGCCAGGATGACATCATCACCATTCAATTAGAAATATTTTAAAATAAATATATATCCTGTAAATGTAAAGCTCTCTCCCTTTCTCTCTCTCTCTCTCTCTCTCTCTCTCTCTCTCTCTCTCTCTCTCTCTCTCCCTTCCTATGTCTTTCTCTATTTTTCCTCTTTTTTTCTCTTCCTTCCCTCTCTCTATCTCTCCCCTCTCTCTCTCTCTCTCTCTCACTCCCTCTCTCTCTCTCGCACACACTCTCTCTCATTCTCACTCTGTCCCTCTATCTTTTTCACTCTCCCTCTCTTCCCCTTCTCCGCTAGCTGTATCTTTCTGCAGCGACGGCTGGGGAGGACTGCATTGATCTGCCAGAACAGGCCGCCATTTCGTGCCGGGTCTCGCAGGGGCGCCCAGACGGTGAATGGGCATTGCTCATTTTGCCTGTCGGCAGTGCATTGTGGGATATGGCTGCCCGTCGACGGAGTGGAGGTCAGGGCTCGGCATGAGGGAGATAACACTCCCTCCCAGACGTCCTGGCCTTGATTAGTGCAGACACACACACTCACACACGCGCACACACACACACACACATAGCAACACACATGGACGCACGCACGCAGACACACACACACACACACACACACACACACACACACACACACGCGCGCACACACCCACACACATAGCAACACACATGGATGCACGCACGCAGACACACACACACACACACAAACACGCGCGCGGGCGCACACACACACACACACACACACACTCCCCCTGATATGCCCACACAGAGACATAAACAAACAAATCACACATACTGATGTGAAAAAAGGAGCACCACAGTACTGCACACACAAGAAAAAAAGCATACAGGCATACAGATAACACACATACAAACACACACACACACACAGACACACACACACACACACACACACATACAAACACACACACACACACAGACACACACACACACACACTTTTATACCTCTGCTGTGACCACTATCTGTGAAGACCAGTGAATGCATGGCTTTGTGATTTATGTGAAAACACATTTGCTGGTACACTATCAGTTCCAATGCTTCTGGGTTGACAAGATGATAATTCGGCTTTTGTGTCCCTTCTGCATACCGCCTGCCGGACTAGAACTCGGCCTGCGGCTCGCCGGAATGTAAGATGGCAAACCAAGAACCTCACCGTACAGAAATGTGTACAGAGTAACACAGTAGACTGACGTTTCCACTCCTGCAAACTGCAATCCTAAAAGCTTCTCTGGGGGAGATGATCTATTAATCTGTATTTACTGTAGAAGGCTCCGGAACGAAAGTCCATAACTTTGCCATCCGATATATAAACACAAGTAGCGCTGGTACTCGGGAAGATAAATGAAGCATGAAGTCGTGACTGTGAAAATGAGCTTTAATGAACACGGCCCGACTGGGAGTTTAATTGTGATGTGTTCTATCTAGTATGCAAGGTGATAAGTGTTCTATCTAGTATGCAAGGTGATAAGTGTTCTATCTAGTATGCAAGGTGATAAGTGTTTCATCTATTATGCAAGGTGATAAGTGTTATATCTATTATGCAAGGTGATAAGTGTTCTATCTAGTATGCAAGGTGATAAGTGTTCTATCTAGTATGCAAGGTGATACGTGTTATATCTATTATGCAAGGTGATAAGTGTTCTATCTAGTATGCAAGGTGATAAGTGTTCTATCTAGTATGCAAGGTGATACGTGTTATATCTATTATGCAAGGTGATAAGTGTTCTATCTAGTATGCAAGGTGATAAGTGTTCTATCTAGTATGCAAGGTGATAAGTGTTTTATCTAGTATGCAAGGTGATACGTGTTATATCTATTATGCAAGGTGATAAGTGTTCTATCTAGTATGCAAGGTGATAAGTGTTCTATCTAGTATGCAAGGTGATAAGTGTTATATCTAGTATGCAAGGTGATAAGTGTTCTATCTAGTATGCAAGGTGATAAGTGTTATATCTAGTATGCAAGGTGATAAGTGTTCTATCTAGTATACAAGGTGATAAGTGTTCTATCTAGTATGCAAGGTGATACGTGTTATATCTATTATGCAAGGTGATAAGTGTTCTATCTAGTATGCAAGGTGATAAGTGTTCTATCTAGTATGCAAGGTGATAAGTGTTATATCTAGTATGCAAGGTGGAACTGTGAGAAGGTTGACAGGAATGGTTTAGGCTGACAGTGAGACGCAGCACAGCATGCCACAGTGGAAATGGCCTGAAAAACTACTATAGGTAGATCAGAGCAAAAAAGCTTTCCTGGAGGACACCTATGGCGGATATCAGAACAACAACACTTTCATGAACCACCTACAGTGGATATCAAAACCACGACACTTCCATTAACCACCTATAGTGAATATCAAAATCACAACACTTTCATGAACCACCTATGGTGAATATCAGAACCGCAACACTTCCATTAACCACCTATAGTGAATATCAAAACCACAACACTTTCAAGAACCACCTACGGTGAATATCAGAACCACAACACTTCCATGAATCACCTGCTCTAGAGATCAAAATCAAAACACAGTCCTGAAACCCCATTGATACAGATGAGAACCGAAACACTTTCCTGACCACAGCTGACCAGAAACAATTTACTGAGCCACATATTGTACAGGACATAACTAGAACCATTCTGTAAACAACCCATTACACAGATAGAAACCAGAGCCTGAATTCCAGCTGGGGAGATGAGAACATTTTTCTGACTCCAAAAGACTTCAAAGTTGCTCAAAGTAAAAGTCCCCCCCCCACCCCCCCCCCCACAGACACACACACACAGACACACACTCACACACACACACACACTACTGTAAAGATGAGAACAAGATCGTTTTCTTGAACCCTAACTGTTCTAGAACATTCCTGAACCACATGCTACACAGGTCTCAGCCAGAACGTCTTTCTGAACACTGCACCGATGAGAACCAAAAGAACACTTCACTGAGCCACATATTGTCTAGTTCCCTACCAGAACTATGTCCTACATCCCCAGCTGTGTATGTAACGCGTCCTCCTTTGACACGAGAATGTGGCAGCCACACCCACAAACCTAATTCGTTTCCATGGCTCCCATAAAGGCTGGCGAGGCAAACTACATATCCAACACACACTCCACATACCGCGCTGCAATTTACTTGGGATAAAAGCATCTGCCGAACACAATTCAAACATAATTAAAGCCTTGCAAACAAGCAAACAGACAACAACCGAGACTCCCTTGGGAAGGTTGGGGTAAATCTAAGTGCACTTGGAAATTGTGCAATCATGCTTTCACTGTATATAGTTTCAGACGCTCTTTATGAAATATATGCATTACGTTAAATGACACAGACAGCTTCCTGAAAAGAGTGGTCACTTATGTTTGAGGACAAAATACCAGAGAGAGTTTTAGTGGTGTTACTGTAAGAAAGACAACCAAACCACTGGTCCTGTTCCTGTTCCAGTTTTACCGGAATACTGGAAGCAGGACAGACTAGGAGAGGCGTGAGACGGTATTTGGATGTAATTAAATGAAAAACATGGATTAAAACAAAACAAAGCCGTTGTCTGTATGACATCCCTGACAATAATTAAAATGACATATATGTGTGTGTGTGTGTGTGTGTGTGTGTGTGTGTGTGTGTGTGTGTGTGTCTGTGTGTGTGTGTGTGCGTGTGTGTGTGTGTGTGTGTGTGTCTGTGTGTGTGTGTGTGTGTGTGTGTGTGTGTGTGTGTGTGCGTGTGTGTGTGAGTGAAAGATGATACAAATATACAGAGAAGGTGAGAAATGTGATAAAAAAAACATGATGATTGGAAACAACGTTGATGATGTTTCCACATGTGTAAAGTTGAAGGCCAGAGAATGTGTAGTTGAGCTGACCACTACTTCTAGGCGAGTGCGGCCTCCCACCATACACACAGCACCAGCGTGCTTCCGGAACATTCTCTGGTAAACCGTGTATGAGGATGATTCACAGTTAACACTAAAAGGTCTATATCCCTCGTCCGGGATATTTTTATTTTTGAGTTTTCGTCTTAGAGACATAAAAAGACCGACCATGGAAACATTGAACCCTTTTCTAATATTATTGCTGAGGTCTTCTAGAATAGAATCATATATTCCATTTGTAAATCAATGTTTTTGGTTAAGCAAAATGTACAAAAACATCAAGGCATGTCAGACAACTTAGAAAAGTCTAAAAGGCCTTGGACCTTAAGCAACAAAATGGATGCCTACCTTCTGCAGAGTATCATCCTGTGGTTTCAGTCCCAGGAAAGTGAACTGTAAAAGGAAAGAAAAGAAAAAAGAAAATGAAATAAAACACTTAAACGATAAAATTTCCAACGATGACCGATGCAGAGAATCAAATTGAATCAGTTTTCTAGGAAACAATACAGTAGTTGTGTCCGGTGACCCTGTAATGACAGCAGTCAAATGGAACATACTTGAGAGTACAGTGATGTTGCTATGGTAGATTAAGTGCTGAATACCAGTGCCTAAGATTAGGGTTATAACTCATGCTAGGACATTGTAGCAGAAGAACTAAATATCTTTAATATAATATATATAGTATATAGTATAGTACAAAGTAAAGTTTAAGTAACTTGGGCAGGTTATCAATTCAGTGTTTGGTTAAATCTGTGAAGCAGTGCTGTCTATAAATGACCTATGGTTGAGTTAGAATACACTCCGTATGTTTTCAGAGAGAGGAAGTCCCATAAAACGAAAAAGGAAATGGCTGGGGCCATAATTTTGAATTACTTAGCAGAAATATTGATTAAGTTTCACGGTTTACAATGAAAACAAGTGTAATTACATTCGCCTTAAAGGGGGTAAACAAATTTCAGCTGCAAGTTATTAAAAATGAATGAGAGAGAAAGAGAGAGAGAGAGGGAGAGAGAGGGAACGAGAACAAGAAAAGGAATATTTACAGTTCCCAGGAAGATTTGCTCAGGCTATTTCCTCCTAAATACATTAGCAGATGCTGCATTGCCCATTCAAGCCCTCAGACTAACATTCTCGTGAGTGATTAGCTGCTTATTGGACCAGCAGGGGTAAATGTGCTCTGGGTAGTTTTGACAAAATTACTCGGTGATAAACACTCTGCTAATTTGGACAGACTTTTGTGCAATTCATTACATTTTTAAACTCCGAGGCTGATTGACAGCGTATCTGCAAGGTGGCGACCGCAGGTGCCAAAGTGAAAGGCTGCCCCCCCCCCCCCCCCACCCTCTCTCATACACACAAACACACACACACACACACACACACACACACACACACACACACACACACACACATTCAGAGACACACACACACACACACTCAAATGCAGTTACAGTACACTCCAGCAAATACAATTCCACATACATTTACATTTGTGCCTTTAGCAGCCACATTTATGTAATTGTTTTTATGTGGGCCCAATCTGTCCCTGACCTATGACTTAGTGTTTTTAACACACTGCTCTATCATATTTTATAATACCGTTACTAGGAAAAAGGTTATCTTTAGCAGGGGATGGAGATCAAGTGTAAAAAATGGAGTTCAGCCGTGTGATGATAATCTGACATAAAAGGCACCTCTGTCACGGGGTCTGAAATCTCTTCCTAGTCGAGACGTTTGCGACTTTTTTCGGCCTT
>NC_137919.1:4007423-4012423 GCF_963457725.1 Sprattus sprattus
AATTACAGTTCCCTCCACCTCGCTACTCCTTTCCTCTCCTTTTCTCTTCTCTCCACTCCTCTCATCTCTACTCATCTTCTCTCCTCTCCTCTCCTCTCTACTAAATCCTCTCCTCTCCTCTCTACTAAATCCTCTCCTCTCCAGTCCTGTCATCTCCTCTCCACTCATATCATCTCCTCTCCACTCTTCCTTTCCCTCTCCTCCGTTTCCTTCCCCATTATGGCCATCTCTCTCACCAGAGGTGTCTTTCTCTTCTTCTTCTTTCTGCTCTCATCTCTTCTTCCTGTGCATCTTTCCCATCCCCATCACAACACAGTTCTGGCCAACAGTGCTTGTTAGAATCGCCACCCTTCCCTTGTCCCCTTCACCTTTTATCTTGGTCTCCTCCCCTTCCTTCTCCTCTCTTCTCTCCTCCCCCCCTCTTCTGTTCTCACCTTATCAGTCCATTCAGTGCTTATGCTGATCATCACTATTTCCCCTCCTACTCTCCTTTCCTCTCCTCTCCTCTCTTCTCCTCTCCTCTCCTCCCTTCCCTCTTTTCCCTTCTCCCATCCCCATCTCATCATTATCCCCCTCTTTATTGTCTTTCATATCTCCATTTTTCCTCTCTTCTCCTCTCTCTCCTCTCTCCGTTCCTCCTCTCTTATCCTCTGTTTTCCTCCCTCCACCACATCCATCCCAACCTGGTTCCTGCCAATGAGTGTCTGAGCTAATCATAGCCATTATTTCTTCTGAAAGACACTGATTCACATGCCTGTATGCTGAGGCAGCAGCAGTAGCAGCAACAACAGCAGTAGTAGTAGCAGAAGCAGTAACAGCAGTAACATGCAGCAGTAGCAGCAACAGCAGCAGTAGCTGCAACAACAGCAGTAGCAGTAGCAACAACAGCACAGGTTGTAGCTGTGCTGCAAGGGAGCATTCTGCTGGATGCATATTTGTGTCTGCCAGGCACTTGTGACCCAGTCTAACACACCAGTCATACAGGAGAGAGAAGACATGTGTCCTGTGTCCAGTCTATCACACAGTTTAACACAGGACAGAGAAGACATGTGTCCTGTGTCCAGTCTATCACACAGTTTAACACAGGACAGAGAAGACATGTGTCCTGTGTCCAGTACATCACACAGTTTAACACAGGAGAGAGAGGACATGTGTCCTGTGTCCAGTCTATCACACAGTTTAACACAGGAGAGAGAAGACATGTGTCCTGTGTCCAGTCTATCACACAGTTTAACACAGGAGAGAGAAGACGTGTGTCCTGTGTCCAGTCTAACACACAGTTTAACACAGGAGAGAGAAGACGTGTGTCCTGTGTCCAGTCTAACACGCCAGTCACACAGGAGAGAGAAGACATGTGTCCTGTGTCGAGTCTATCACACAGTTTAACACTGTAGAGAGAAGACGAGTCCTGTGTCGAGTCTATCACACAGTTTAACACAGGAGAGAGAGGACATGTGTGTCCTGTGTCCAGTCTATCACACAGTTTAACACAGGACAGAGAAGACATGTGTCCTGTGTCCAGTCTATCACACAGTTTAACACACGAGAGAGGGGACATGTGTCCTGTGTCGAGTCTATCACACAGTTTAACACTGTAGAGAGAAGACGAGTCCTGTGTCTAGTCCATCACACAGTTTAACACAGTAGAGAGAAGACATGTGTGTCCTGTGTGTAGTCTATTGGTGTCTTGTTTATGTACTGCTTCAACCTCTGTTTTCTGCTTAGTATATTACATCACAGGACAGGAGAGATGTCCGTCCTACACGTTTGACCTTGCCTAGCACAACACAACACAGGAGAGGACAGGAGAGGAGAGGAGAGGAGAGGACAGGACAGGACAGGACAGGACAGGACAGGACAGGACAGGACAGGACAGGACAGGACAGGACAGGACAGGACAGGAGAGGACAGGAGAGGAGAGGAGAGGAGAGGAGAAGAAAGGAGAGGAGAAGAAAGGAGAGGAGAGGAGAGTAATGTCTGTACTCTGCTTCAACCTGTCTATAAAAACACAGTGCATAAAAGAGCAGGCTTCACGTCTGTGACAGGAGAGAGAGGAGAGCTACAGTGGAGTGAGTGGATAGGGGAAGACAAGAGGATTTCAGAGAAGTGGAGGAGAGGAGGAACAGGGTAGCCAGGAAAGGAGGAGTGGAGGTGGAGGGGCTGATAGAGGAGAGGGAGGTTATCAAAAGGGTAAGAGGAGCAGAGAGAAGAAGATAGAGGAGAAGAGGTGAAAGGATCACACAAGATGAGAGAAAAGGAGAGGACAGGGGAAGATGAGAGGATAGGAGAAGAGGATGTGTGTGTGTGTGTGTGTGTGTGTGTGTGTGTGTGTGTGTGTGTGTGTGTGTGTGTGTGTGTGTGTGTGTGAGTGAGACTTGGTGTGTGTAAATGTGTGAGTGTGTGTGTATGTGTGTGTGTGTGTGTGTGTGTGTGTGCGCATGCGATTGAAAAAAGATGGATGAAAAAAGGACACACACGCACGCACACAAGCACACACACACACACACACGCACACACACACACACACACACACACACACACACACACACACACACACACACACACACACACACACACACACACACATGCACACACACACACACACACAAAGACACGCACACAAAGACACACACACACACACACACACACACACACACACACACACAGATGAAGGTGTGTGGTGCAGACGTGAGCAGTGTGTCGGCCCTGTGATATTCCCCGTCCATCTTTGATCGCTCCTGATGCGCCGCTGGGGTAAAGCCGCTGACCTCCCTCTCACCCCCTCTCCAGCGTCTCCCTGATTTGAATCCATTTCCCCCCCTGCTCTCGATGTGAATCACGGCCCGTACAGTACGAGACGGCACTCCACAGGCTTGGCTGGGTCTCAGCAATCAGACACACATTCAAAATAGCACAATGCTGCGTGAGAATACGCCGCCTGTATTCCACAGGGAGAGGTGTGAAGTGTTTGCACAGAGTGTGTGTGTGTGTGTGTGTGTGTGTGTGTGTGTGTGTGTGTGTGTGTGTGTGTGCTATTGTGGTGTGTGTGTGTGTTATTGTGGTGGGTGTGTAGTGTGTGTCTCTGTTTGTGTTATTGTGGTGTGTGTGTAGTGAGTGTCTCTGTGTGTGTCTGTGTGTGTGTGTGTGTGTGTGTGTGTGTGTGTGTGTGTGTGTGTGTGTGTGTGTGTGTGTGTGTGTGTGTGTGTGTGTGTGTGTGTGTGTGTGTGTGCGTGCGTGTATTGTCGGCCTAGAAAGTGTGCACTGCTTTCCAAAGCATTTTGTTTTTTCTTAGTAGCGACCAAAATGCAGAGATAATGCGAGCAGTTTTCTGTTATTTTCTCCCATGAGGTTGCAGAGCTTTGCTGTTGCAATGGCTGTTTGTGTGTGTTTGTGTGTGTGTGTGTATGTGTGTGTGTGTGTGTGTGCATGTGTTTGCTAGTGTGAGATTTCTTGAGTGTGTGTGAGTGAGAGTGTGCGCGCGCGCGCGCGTGTGTGTGTGTGTGTGTGTGTGTGTGTGTGTGTGTGTGTGTGTGTGTGTGTGTGTGTGTGTGTGTGTGTGTGTGTGTGTGTGTGTGTGTGTCCGGTGTGTGTGTGTGTGTGTGTGTTATTGTGGGGGGTAATGCTGTATTTTAGGTTCTGAAATGGAGAGTCCTCCTGGGTTTCTGCTGAGAAATATTTGGTTTTGAGAGGGTCCAGGCTTACCATCTATCAACACCCCTCAAGGTCTTTCTATTTTCTTAACCCAGCCAACCATAGAGATAAGTATTCATTTATTGACTACCAGTCACAACACAAGATGAATTTCTTAACCAGTGACCTGTCATTAGAATCGAAGGATGATTATACTCAAATGACGGTAATCCTCGCACTGTCCTCAGGCCTTTCACAGCCGCTGGCTCTGTATTATGAGTTAGGTCTAACCAAATGATTGAGCTAGGTGATGAACCACGTGATGAGTCAGTCAGCATTACTTTGAGACCAGGGGTGATGGGTGATGTAAAGCAAAAGCCAGAATGTGAGGCGTAGAGGACAGTAGGTAGAGTACGGAATGTGGGGTTACCATTGGGAAGAGAGACGATGGAAGTATTTGGTTTGGCAGCCGTTAGGAAAAAATGTTTTCTTTTTTATTGGAAAATAATACAATTTACACTATTTAACTATTACTAATACTGATGTGTGGTATTACCAGTTCTAACACTACTATCATTATATGTATGAAAATAAAGAAGCCTGTAAAAGCAGGATAGCGTACAACACTTCAACTATAACACATAATATTGATGTTTGATTGATAATAATGATAACAAAAGAAACTTAGACAACTTGTAAAATACTCAATCTGTCTTTACTGCTACAAGCAATACCACTGCTTGTATGCTCCTGCTGATGCTATTGCTATCACTGCTAATCCAGCCCCAGCCTCCTTCAGAGCCTTCCTTCACCATCCCATTAGCCTTCTGTCCTAGCCTTACTACAGTACAACCACATTTTCAAAATCTTTGACATAATAATTATGATAATAATATCAAAATAACTCAATCAAAATGACAAAATAAACTTTTATAACAAAATAGAGGTTATGTCTTTATTTGCTACCAGCAACACTACACCCTTTATCCTAGTAGTACCTTCTTCCTCGCCTCCCTCTGATACAACAGTCTTTCTCCCTTCTGTGCAGCTGCATGGCTGAGGCTCTGTGCATGCTGCATGTCCGAGTATCAATGCATGCTGCATGTCTGATTCTCTATGCATGCTGCATGTCTGAGTATATATGCATGCTGCATGTCTGAGGCTCTATGCATGCTGCATGTCTGATTATATATGCATGCTGCATGTCTGAGGCTCTATGCATGATGCATGTCTGAGGCTCTGTGCATGCTGCATGTCTGAGTATATATGCATGATGCATGTCTGAGGCTCTGTGCATGCTGCATGTCTGAGTCTCTATGCATGCTGCATGTCTGATTCTCTATGCATGCTGCATGTCTGAGTATGTATGC
>NC_137919.1:4014923-4017423 GCF_963457725.1 Sprattus sprattus
TATTTATGTATTAATTCGCTAATATAACTCGGGGGATTGAATGGATGCTCTATTGTATACACATGTGTACATTATTTAATATCTAATAAAGACTGCATTCAATCAAATACACAGTACTGTGAAACACATTCTGAATTCCAACTCTAATTCAGAGGATAGTCTAGTTTTGAAAACCAGACCTAGGGACACAACTCAAAGGAGAACACTGACATCTTGTGGATAAAAAGGGACTTGCGGTTGAAGTAAACCACTTTCCAAACAACGTCACAAATTAAAAAAAAGCCTGTTTAGTTTTGGCACACCACACCACAGCTAAAATTCAACCCCACCAAATGATCACTGATCTAGTTTATAATAATAATAATAATACAAATAAGTATTAGTTCTCTCTCTCTCTCTCTCTGTGTGTGTGTGTGTGTGTGTGTGTGTGTGTGTGTGTGTGTGTGTGTGTGTGTTCTAGGTGTAAATAAAACACAAAAAGGTTACATTTGATTGGGCAAACCATGACCATCTCTGAAGAGACATTCTGGCATTTAAAACATTTCTAATTTAAAAAATATTTTGTATAGCTTTGTTTTCCAATAGCTAAGATGTTCAGAAAGTGTTAATTAGAAACAGAAGTTCACAGGTTTGTCTTTTACTAAAACTATTAGAGAAGAACAATGTCAGAGAAACTGGTAAGACCCTAAGCAAATTACCCTAGCGTTAGACAGCATAGCAACAAGGGTTTTCAGATGCCACCCAGACACCAACTTTCTGTATAATATACTATTCTTATTACAAAAAAAAGTTATATTTACTAATATAAAATTAATAACATAAACTGATCTACTTTAATGGCATAATGGCACTTAATTCAAACACACTTCAAAAACATTTAGTTTTTCAGGTTGTTCAATATACAACGCAATAATATAATAATATTAACACTATATCAAAAATAAAAATAAAAAGCTGGATGAAACCCAACTATATATTTACAGTAATATGCATAAATGTTGAGGTAATAATGATAATGTTAATAATAACAACAATAATAATAATTATATTTCTGCTGTGGCCCTAACCCACTGCCTTGTACTAATGAGGAACGTATGTGTCGTTCGCCTAAGAAAATGCACAAGTAATAAATGTGGCCGACCCATTGCCTTGAGACGAACAGAAACATTTAATTAAACCCGTAAAATGATACTGCATCGCTGACATTTTTCCTCCTTTCAGCAAACAGTTTGTTTGTAAAGCAGCATACTTATTTTATTGAATTACCTGATGGAAAATAAAGGTTTGAGGCTGACTTTTAGAATGAATCAATGGCATATTTGAAAGAATTAAGTAGCATTTACTAAAGCAGTGGCTTAAAAAGATAGTCTATCTTTGTATGTATGCAGAGTGCTGACAGTTTGATTGAGGGAAACGGGTCTAAAAGGGACTAACCTCATTTTTTCTCATGTAGTGGAGAGTGCTTTTGTGTTGTCTGTGATTCACCTCCAAGAAAAAAAAATGTCCCTTTTATTTCAGGCGTTCATTGTCAAGATCATATCGTAGTTTGCCCATAGACAGCCTCCTGATGGAGAGCCATTACTTGCGGGTTTAAGGTCAATGGCTTTCCACCAATAACACAAAGCCGTCTTCTATGTGAAGATGCATTATTCCATTCAAAAGCCGCTCTGCTCCGAACAGCCTCTTTATAAAAAAAAAAATCTGTCATTATCGAAAAAATGCAGGCTTTATCTAATCCACACACGCTCTTCTCTAAAGCTTAGCTCTAGGAAAATGGCATACCTGACCCTTCGCCCTTCAAAATGTGCAGGAAGCCGCTCAAATTCAATTGATTACCCCTCCTGATACAATTCCAGAGTATGACATTTGATTAAAGAAGTAGGTCTTGGAGGTTTAGAGACAGACCCGCTTCATCATCTTGGTGGAATGCCAAGTAACACACGCAGTAACACACGCTCTCACAGTTTCCAGCACTGGCAGATATCTATGACTATATCTATTCTGTGTCTATGTTTGATTGATCTTACTTGAATGTATTTTCCCCCCATGTGTATTGTTTGATAAAACACCCTTACTAATATAACATATTATGACTTGTGATGCCATGCATGTAAATCTTGTAGTTTACTGAAGTACTGAAATGCAATGGAAAATGTCAGCCTTCCCAGCCATTTCAAGTATTAGTCATCAAATGCCAGATGATTACTGAACAGTCCTTGGCAGTTTCCGTTATTGTTATGTTGTCCTGAGATTAGTGGTAATGTCCTAAAGATGGATCAACTGCATGCAGCACTGCTGCCCCACTGAGGTGCTACACAGTCAACTGCAGCGCTGCTAACCCACTGAGGTGCTACACAGTCAACTGCAGCGCTGCTACCATGCTGAGGCGCTACACAGTCAACTGCAGCGCTGCTACCATGCTGAGGCGCTACACAGTCAACTGCAGCGCTGCTAACCCACTGAGACGCTACACAGTCAACTGCAGCGCTGCTAACCCACT
>NC_137919.1:4024923-4032423 GCF_963457725.1 Sprattus sprattus
GCTTGGAGGAGTCAGGAGACTGTGTAGGCTAAGCTTACTGACTGACTGACATAGAGGAGAGACAGAGAGAGGGGCAGCATATGCACACGCTAGGTGTGTGTATGTGTGCGTGTGCGTGTGCGTGTGTGGGTGTGTGGGTGTGTGGGTGTGTGTGTGTGTGCGTGCGTGTGTGTATGTCTGTGTGTGTGTGTGCGTATGTGTGAGTGTAGGTGTGTCCGTGTGTGTGTGTGTGTATGTGTGGAAGCTCGTCCGAAACTACTATCTCTTCAGTGGACTCACACTCCCTGTCCAACCCGACTCAGCCCATCTCTGTCACATCGGCTATCACACACTCAAGAGTCCCACACTACCACAGCACTGCTGCTAATGCTAACACACTCACACACACTCAAAAGAGCAACACACTAACCCAGCACTGCTGCTAATGCTAACACACTCACACACACTCAAAAGAGCAACACACTAACCCAGCACTGCTGCTAATGCTAACACACTCACACACACTCAAAAGAGCAACACACTAACCCAGCACTGCTGCTAATGCTAACACACACACTCAAAAGAGCAACACACTAACCCAGCACTGCTGCTAATGCTAACACACTCACACACACTCAAAAGAGCAACACACTAACCCAGCACTGCTGCTAATGCTAACACACACTCACACACACACACTCACACTCACACACACACACACACACACTCTCAATTCCCAGCTATCGTAATCGGAGGGCACAGAAGAGGAACCTGGGGCCCATCATAGACTAACCGACAATCTGAGAAACAATCTGTCGACTCCGGCCGCTCCGAAGAGACTCAAGCAGGCAATTGTGGAGTCGACTGATTGCAAACTGGGGAGAAAATTGCTTCAAAAAGCTGCTAAACCCGAGCGCAAATTAACCCACAGACACAGCTTCTGTTGGCCTTGAGGATGTCCCTGTACACTGACTCTAATAAGTGTGTGTGTGTGTGTGTGTGTGTGTGTGTGTGAGTGTGTGTGTACCCCCTCAATCATCTGACGGTGTGGGAGTTGAGCTTGATATCATGCTTTCAGAGAGGCAGCAGGAGGTGGCTTGGCTAACAGAGTGGTTAGCAGAGTCTCTTTAAGAGGCATCAACATATCAACACTAACCGAAGTTACTGTGATTTTGAAAAAAAAAAAAAAATATATATATATATATATTATTTTTTTTAAATATCATGGGATAAATGGCATGAGCGCTATCTTGCTTGACTGCTGTTGTTTGACATTTGAAGGAGAGTGAGTCAGACTTCGGATGAAACCTGTTGTGGATAGAGGCGTAAGAACAGAAGAGAGATTACCTACCAGTTTGAGAAGGGCCTCCACACTGTTGGCTGTCTCCAACCAGACGAGCGAGAGAATAAAACCCCTCCGGATTTCCCTGTGGTAACAGGATAGAGAGCAAGAGAGAAAGAAAGAAAGAAAGAAAGAAAGAGAGAAAGAAAGAGGGAAAGAGGGAAAGAGGGAAAGAGGGCAAGAGGGATAGAGGGCAAGAGAGAAAGAAAAGAAAGAAAGAAAGAAAGAAAGAAAGAAAGAAAGAGGGAAAGAGGGAAAGAGGGAAAGAGGGAAAGAGGGAAAGAAAAAAATGACAGACAGTGTTAGTGTGGGTTTGAACTGGTGTGTGTCTGTGTGTGTGTGTGTGTGTGTGTGCATGTAGGGTTTGAACTGGTGTCGTGTTGAGTTCATTAGCAACAGCAAACAGTAGATGTGTGTTTGAACAACTTCCGCCGTCATCTGTCTTTCGGGAGAGGACAGCGAATGGATTCTGAAACCAAAAAGCACTACATTTCCATACAAATGTGCTTCATGCTATGAATGGCTAATATCAACCGCTGTGTGTACAAGAGGGAGACTGGCACTTCACCAAATGAAGACGGTTTTACAGAATACATTTGCCACCCCATCCCATTTTTTTCTTTTTTTTTCTTTTGCACAAATATCAAGGCAGATATTTTAGGCCTGAATAACTCACTTCTTAGACTAACTCTGCTTCATGTTCAAACTGCTTCCACACACACACACACACACACACACACACACACACACACACACACACACACACACACACACACACACACACACACACACACACACACACACACACACACACACACCAACCACATCGCCCTTGGACTCACACATACACAGCTGTGAAGGTGATAATTTGTTTGGGCTTCCAGGCTGGTTAACTGATTTGTTGTCATGTGTGTGTGATAGATCCAGAGCAGGCACTCATTCATTCAGAACAAGTCCCACAGACATGACGAATCGATCACAGATAGAAGACAGATGTGAGGATTTCTTTTATCTTTTTCATCCAAGAAAGACAGTGTTGACTTTGAAAGTGTACTCTGGGGTGTTGAAATTACATCTGTGTTCTGGCACAAGGATGTTTGTGACTTGTTGCAAAAAGAACCGAGAGAGAGAGAGAGAGAGAGAGAGATGCTGCAATCTAGTCTGCTTTGCTGGTGGAAATTAAGTGGCTGAAAATAATGCATTTTTCACGGCCCTCTCGAGCTCTCCCCTTGAGCTTCGTTTTGTGTTGATGTGCAGCTGATTATGCACGGTCGGAAATGGTTTTAAAAAGCTGTTTACTTGAGGGATCAAAGTTTTTCATTATGAGGAGGCTTTTCCCTTCCTAGTCCAAGATCTAAAAATGACTGCTTTCATTATGCGAGTCAACAAAGAGTGATCTGTTTGTGTCTGAGTTTATGTGTGTGTGTGTGTGTGTGTGTGTGTGTGTGTGTGTGTGTGTGTGTGTGTGTGTGTGTGTGTGTGTGTGTGTGTGTGTGTGTGTGTGTGTGTGTGTATGTGTTTGTGTGTGTGTGCGTGTGCGTGTGCGTATGTGTGTGTGTGTGTGTGTGTGCGTATGTGTGTTTGTGTCTATGTGTGAGTGTGTGTGTGTGTATGCATGTGTGCGTGAGTGTGTGTGTGTCTGTGTGTGTTTTGTGGTTCAGTGTTTGTGAGCACCGTAACTCTGAGATGCTGATTAATTAGCTTGTATAATTAGTTTAATGACTTAGAGAAACATGGCCACAGCCACCCCAGGTTGCTATGCTAATGAACCCCTGTCTATAGCAATTAAAGCTCCGATAATTTAGCTCAAGTAGTCAGGCGAAGAACCCAGAGAGGCGGAGGATGACGCCAAAGTTGGAGAAGTCGCAGAAGGCCCTCCGATTATCTGTGTACTACTAAGACGATCCGAGAGGCAGAGGATGACGTCAAAGTTGGAGAAGTCGCAGAAGGCCCTCCGACTATCTGTGTACTACTAAGACGATCCGAGAGGCAGAGGATGACGTCAAAGTTGGAGAAGTCGCAGAAGGCCCTCCGATTATCTGTGTACTACTAAGACGATCCGAGAGGCAGAGGATGACGTCAAAGTTGGAGAAGTCGCAGAAGGCCCTCCGATTATCTGTGTCCTACTAAGACAATCCAAAGTCCGAGGCTGGTATTCAATTGAAACTGTAGCACAGCCTGTTTCATCTCAACCATATAACAGTACATTTATTCAAAATAATATAATTAATAGTGTATCCGTCTCACAGTTTTGACTATATAAGCAAACTACAATTGATTAACGATCGATAATAGACATTTGCTGCACATACTGTTTGTATTCCCTACTTGATGAGCTCTTTACATCACCCCATATGGGAAACGTCTGTAAAAGTATACATGACAGGAATCATGCTTGTCATGTAAAATACTGTGGTAAAGAGCTTGCATATACATTTCAAACTAAAATGGCGTAATGCCCTTCGACCTTCAAGGTAGCTCATGTTTTAAATGTTTTTTTTTTGTTTTGTATGTTACTGTGTATGGAAGGGACCATAATTATGACTGTTAACATACTGTCATCATATAATATAAACATGCATACATTTTACAGAATTTTCCCATATGGAACTTCGTTCGTAGGAAACTTTATACAGGAAATGTCTGCCCATAAATATGCTGACCGAGTAATCGGGCTCATCTGCTGTGCATCAGCATTCAAAACCGGGTTCCGCACATCAATATTTCAGTTACGGGCTTGGCCAAGAGACCTCAGTACTTTCCTGAGCAGCTGGGGTGGCGCAGAGGTCAAGACGTTAAAAAAAGAAAAAAGGAACCCACATGAGGAGGCGTTGGCACGGCACGGAAGAGCACCACTGTTTCCGAGGGGCTGTGGTCAACGACTGTCCTTTTGAACCTGTGTGCCTGGCAACCGAAGGGCAGATCTATACGTCATAAACCGCCCGCCACAGTGCTGACCAGCGCCCGCACACATTACGCAGATGCCGGGGGGCATGACAGATCGCGAGCAGAAGGGCAATGGATAGAGAGAGGGCCGTTTGCTAGCGGTAATGGAGGACGGTGTCAGAGGCGAGGCAATAAAGGTGACGGAGAATACAGACAGATTCAATCCCCCAGGGGATGGTGGTTCTGTATGGACCGTCAGGTGTCTGGTACTGACCCAAATACGTAGTAAATATAGACATGGCAAAACGTGACCCAGCATACTTCCCGGGCCGTAACTGGACTTTTACAAATTCTGACGACAGGTATTGATTTTATAATTTCTTTCACAAGCTTTCACAATAATAGTTGTATAAGGCTTGTACTACAGCATTATACAGTTTCATGAGTGCAGTCATGTCTTTTCATGAATAGCTTTGTAGACTGTCAGTCACCATGATGCATTATAACTACTTTATAAACATGTATAAATGTGTTTATAATGTGTTATGGATACTTGGTATAAGTAAAGCAATTGCTATGCTGTACTTCTGTCTTGCATACACAGATCCTGGTTGGTAACACGTCAGTTTCACAAATGTCAGCCAATAACACATAATTAATATGGGCTGTACTTATGTCCGATAAGGCCTGCATTGAGCATCATTAATCATTTACTAGGCCTGTATTCACCAATTTCTTATTGTAATTGAAAAGGTAATATATTCTTAACACATCCTTAATGACCAACCAGTTGGTCTCAACCTAAGCTTACTGATCCATAATAAGCATCAAAATAGAGAGTTTATCGGGGGGGGGAGCTGTGGCGCAAGCGGCAGCAGCCCTATACCATAAATGGGTTGGAATACCCATGGGGACCCGGTTGGAGTTCGACTCGCGGTCATTTCCCGATCCCTCTCCCGAATCTATCTCCAGCTCACTTCCTGTCTCTCTCTACTGTCCTGTCCGATTAAAGGCATAAAAGCCCAAAAATAAATCTTAAAAAAAAAAAAAAAAATAGAGAGTTTATCGCCTCCTAATACAGTATCTGAATACGTTTCATATTGCAATTCAATGCAGACCTTATTGGGCACTAATACGGACACTTTAAAGTTACTTATCAATGGCTAGCATTTGTTCCCTCGACTTATGTGACACTCATCTCCTGGATCCACAATAGATTAAGGCAGGAGTCGTACCGGAGTCACGTTTGGTATGGCATTGGGATACCGACCGATTCCCTAGGAGTTCCCAGAGCCCACCAAGGCGCATATGAATCCAGAACGAGAACATGACCGTGTGAGTATAACATGCACTCTACTGATTCCTCATAAATAGGACCTTTCTCCCGAAAGCTCACTATTCACTCCGGAGAGTGCAACGTGTCGCAACATAGCTTTTTAAACACGAGTTAGCTTAATTGGGATGTTTCGAGGCGACGGCGGTGTAAGGTGTAATTACATTGCGGAGTGCCTTCGACTCGGAGCCCGACAGCTTGAGCAGAAGCAGTAGCAGGTGCTCCATCCTGCCCGCTCTTCTTCAGCGTGAGCGAGCAAGCCGGCCGTCACACATTACACTGACATCATTCTGTCAAGAAAAAGCTGCAGCCCAGCCTGTCATCGCTGTGTTCAAACGAGCCTGTTAAACGGGCTGAGTGTGTGTGTGTGTGTATCCTTTATTTATGTATTTCTTCTTCTTTAGCTTTTCACAAACACTCTACATGCAAACTGCTGGCTCAGTGTTGCATACTTGCATTGCCATGGACAAACACACACACACACACACACACACACACACACACACACACACACACACACACGCGCATCTACACACACATGCACACACACATACACACACACACACACACACACACAAACACACACACACACACACACACACACACACACACAAACAAACTCCATGCTGTTGAAATTGTGCCGCTACTGAATTGCAGAATTACTGAAATAGTAAAGTCACTGAAATCACAAACGTGGTGAGAAGGCTTTGATCTATTTTTAAAAGATCTTTCATCTCTCCAGTTTTTTTTGGTTGTTGTTTTTTTTTTCTTTCAGGAATATGGCTGAGTTGAACATAGCAGTTCTACTGCGGAGCATCAAATGCTCCCAGAAGGGTTTGTGTCCGATCGTTTCATCTCCTCGTCTGACGAGACAAACTCCTGGCTGGAGGTGCCGTGCGAGAGCAGTGATTATTCAGCACAGCTGACGCAGAGCGAGAGCATCAGAGAGGACACGAGAGAGATGAGAGAGAGGCACACACACACACACACACACACACACACCTTAGCATGAGAGAGATGAGAGAGAGGGACACAGTCCTGCCCTCAGGGGGGTCCAGCTGGTGCAGCAACTCTCTTTAGCTAAGGTGTGTGTGTGTGCATGTGTGTGGGTGTGTGTGTGTGTGTGTGTGTGTGCGTGTGTGAGTGTGTGTGTGCCTCATCTCTGTTCAGCTAAGGTGGGGCGAGGCCTTGGGAGAGCACAGAGAGGCTGCTTGATTTCAGCCAGAGAGTAGCGGACACTGACTTCCCCCTCAGGACATCTGAGCCTCCCGTTCAATCAACGCTTCCTGAAAAGTGTTGCTGTGTGATTGGATGCTGTCTGCTCTTTTCTCCCCTTTTCTTTTTTATCTCTTTTCTTTCCTCCTTTCTTTCTTTTTTTCTCCTGACGGACAGCAAGCAGAGGCTCTGACAGGTCCGCTCAAATGTACTAGAATCCAAGCGTGCAGAGGAACAGACACACAGACACACAGACACACAGAAACACAGACACACACACACACACACACACACACCCACGTGCACACACACACACACACACACACACACACACACACACAATCTCACACTAGCAAACACATGCACACACACACACACACTCAAACTCAAGCCCACACACACACACACACACTGTCTTTCTCTTTTACACACAAACACACACACACACACACACCTAGGCTTGACGTTCACTCCCTGCAGGAAATGGAGCCCAACCTGACAGATGAACCTTCATGGCACGCTCCACTCTCTCAGCCCCACCACACCCACACCCCCCTTCCCACAGCCGTGCTAACTGGGGGCACACTGGGGTGGAAATCTGACACACTGACAACCCCCAGCCCCACCTCCTCCTCCTCCTCCTCCTATAAGATCTACCCACCCCAGCCCCACCTCACCACCTCCGCCTCCTCCTCCTCCTCCTCCTATAAGATCTACCCACCCCAGCCCCACCTCACCACCTCCT
>NC_137919.1:4040113-4042613 GCF_963457725.1 Sprattus sprattus
ACGAACCTCACACTCTTTTCTGCTCTCTCTCTCTCTCTCTCTCTCTCTCTCTCTCTCTCTCTCTCTCTCTCTCTTTCCTGCTCTCTTCTCTTCTGTTTCATTCTAACTATGAAGGGTGCTGTGTGGGCACTGTGTGGGGGCTGTTTGGAACAAACAAGGATCACCCTTTGGGTTTGAGAAGTTAAATCATTAGGGCCCAGTTGTTCACTCTCTCTTTCACTCTCTCTATCTCTCTTTCTCTCTCTCACCCTCTCTCTCTCTCTCTCTCTCTTTTTATTAGTTATTAGATCCAACTTTGTTGTGTGAGACTCCTACCTCAGCATACCATGGCAAGACAACATCTTGCTCAGCAGGAGATGGACCTCAAATCTGATGACATACACAAAAGGGGCAATTCTCTATCGAGTTGAGTTAGGTTTAGGAAACCATTAAGTGTTGATAATGGAAGACATAATTTATCTCTCGCAGAATGGCAACTGGCACAGAGACGAAAGAGTGTCTCCCACCTGATGTTCTGCTTCCATTAGTCGTGTGTGTGTGTGTGTGTGTGTGTGTGTGTGTATGTGTGTGTGTGTGTGTGTATTTGTGTGTGTGTGTGTCCATTGCTCTAAGTTAAAACAAGGCTAATGAATGTTGGCACATCAAATAACATCTTAACGGCTTGAGTCTTTTAGAGATATTTTTAGAGGCGCCTTTCTTTTCTTTTTTCCCCAAGCTCTGGGCAGTAACTGAAGAGACTTTTCTTTTCTGAGCAGTGACTAAAGAGACTTTTCTTTTCGGGGCAGTAACTGAAGAGACTTTTCTTTTCGGGGCAGTTACTGAAGAGACTTTTCTTTTTGGGGCAGTTACTGAAGAGACTTTTCTTTTTCGGGGCAGTTACTGAAGAGACTTTTCTTTTTGGGGCAGTTACTGAAGAGACTTTTCTTTTTGGGGCAGTTACTGAAGAGACTTTTCTTTTCGGGGCAGTAACTGAAGAGACTTTTCTTTTCTGAGCAGTGACTAAAGAGAATTTTCTTTTCGGGCAGTTACTGAAGAGACTTTTCTTTTCGGGGCAGTTACTGAAGAGACTTTTCAGGTGCAAAATCATACACCAGCAAAGGAAACAGAAGAATGAAAACAGGACGGTTGAGGGGCACAAAGAGGAGCGGATAGTGAGGCACAAAGAGAGAGAGAGAAAGAGGGACGAGAGAAAGAGAGAGAGACAGAGAGAGAGAGAGAGAGAGAGAGAGACTGACTGACTTGACTGATGCCTCTGGCATGACTGTCTGAACTGCTCTCATGAGCACCACATTAAGATAACTGTATGTGTGTGTGTGTGTGTGTTTGCGTGTGTGTGTGTGTGTGTGTGTGTGTGTGTGTGTGTGTGTGTTTGTTTGCATATGTGTGTGTGTGTATGTGTGTGTGTCTTTATGGATGACATTAAGACTTAAAAGTGCTTACAACAAGACACAGCTGCATGATGTATTGGAGAGCTGAGAGCAGTGCTGGGGCCATACTGCATTAGTTTCTCATGTTCGTAGTTTGACAATGACGCCAGCTATTTTAGATATTATTAATGGCATTCAGTGTATTAAGGCCAAATGGTCTTGTTTTCTAATAGACACAACACACACTTATGAAGTGAACACACACACACCTCCCAGGGGTTCACAAGGGGTTGTGGTGTGTCAGCATTGTCCTGGTCAGCAGCTGCTGAGAGCGCCAGTGAGTCTCACAACAACAACAACAACAACACAACAACAACAACAACACTGCATAGAACACTCTGTTGGAATACACAGCTCAATCTGTTAGCACTGTTAGCAAAGATGCTAAAGGAAATGTGTGTGATATGGCAACACACTGCATACAGACTGATTTCTATACTCACAGAACACTCTGTTTTAATACACAGCTTAGTCTGTTAGCAAAGATGCTAAAGGACATGTGTGTGATATGGCAACACACTGCACACAGACTGATTTTCATACTCATAGAACACTCTGTTCTAATACACAGCTCAATCTATAGACAGTTTTAAATCAGTCATGTGCTTATCCTCACTGCACTCCACAGAATCTGGAGGAAGGTTCAACACACCCCACTGCTTTGAGGTGTTTCTACATTCAGGGCAGATTCCCCCTCGGCCCCTGTGGCAGGTGGGGGGCAATTACCATGGGCCAGATGGGTGGAGGCTGACAAGCATGGGGGGCAGTTTGTTGAGGCCGAACAGCGTGACTGGGGAGCATATGTACATGTGCTCTTAGAAACGCAACCCTGACCGCATGGTTACAGGGACACACACACACACACACTTTATCAGGGTAATTAACAGTGAGCATATTGTTGTGTGTGAGTTTGAGTGTATGTGTGTATGTGTGCTTGTGGGGCAGGGGGTGCTTTTACAGTAAAAGACGCAAAATAAGTACATACTACCTAAGTACATACTGCATTCTTTTCATGCTGTGTTCCTCATTATTCATGGGTTGGAATATTTAGCACCACAACAAAGCCTTTCAAA
>NC_137919.1:4072613-4077613 GCF_963457725.1 Sprattus sprattus
GAGTACATTTTTTAGACGGGCGTTCAGGCATAAAGCAGTACAATTCTGGGACTGTGCTTCAAATTGATCTTCTGTCACTTGTGTACAGCCGGGCACCGGGGCCAGCATAGAGGTTTAAGATCAGCTCCAGAGGGGTGTATTACGAAGAGAGATTAGTGGGTTAGCGAGGTATGTTGAATCTCAAACTGGGGTTTTCAATGCCAGGGAGGTGGTTCTCTTCTAACCTGTCTAGATCACCATGGCAACTTATGCTGCAATCTTAACCAGGTTATGTTCCGGGTTTCAGCTTAACTCGGCTTTAAAAAAAAGTGCGGCTCTTTCCTTACCTTTGGAAATTACATTCCCATTCCTGGAGAATCCTAAAGGTTCTCTTTGGTGGGAGAGAGTCATTCCAGACTGGAGAGATCTGTTGTCTTTTCCTGATGATATTCTCTATGACCTCCCAGATTGTTAGCCAAGGGAATACGTAAAGGGATATAAATATATATATATACTGTATATACGTATCTTTTTAGTGCTTTAAATTAACCTGAAATGCCTTTGCATATGACTTGCGACTACCAGCTGATGGTTACAGGAATAGAAGTGGTAAAAAAGATTTGTCCTGTTCTGGTCTGTTCTTGATTGTCTTAGTTTACTATTTTGCACAGGCCGATGTCTCACAGACAAAACAACAGCAATCAAAGCAGCAGCAATAACAGTAACAGCAATAACAACAGTAACAGCAATCCTTTTATTGCAAGGCCTTGTTCACGCTGAGCATACAAGTGCATTCTAGCTCATTTTCCAGCTTTCTGCACCCAGTTTGAAGTACATTTTTGTCAAAGTAAAGATGGCCAAACACATGCTTCCATTGCACCAATGCAATAATCAGCTAACTATACAAATTAGTTAATAGAGATCAATTACCAAACTCTCTGCCAGCCAGCCACTGTGGAAATGCATGCATACGTACAAAACTAGTTCATATTCTCAGTCTTTACTTCTATGGTAACATGTTTATTCTAGGCAGCTTATCAAATGCTGCACCCACCAATATTGTATTTATTTATTTTATTTATTTTTATTTTAGTGTGTTTGATTTTCATCCAGTGTGATGTTGTCATCTAGAAGGCCATTTTGAATGCATCATAAGTGTGGGGTTGTCCCTCTGGAGTCACTTTTACCTGGAAGAGAAGGATAACGAGCCTCAAACTCAGATGGGAAGAGCACGGAGACACTGCGCCAGACAAATGTTCTGACACTTCTCCAACTCAAGTGACAGAACACAGTGCTTCAGCAACATTCTTTTGATGACAAAAAAAAAGGGGAAAAAAAACTCTGAAAGCAAATTGTCTCTGCGTCTCTGCCCAAATCACCAACAAAGCCAGGAAAATGAATCTCCTCTATGACTCCCTACAACTCCACGTGTTTCTAGGGGGAAAATGAATCTCCTTTGTGACTCTCTAAGACTCTTTATGTTTCTAGAGAGAAAATTAATCTCCTCTCTGACTCCCTACGACTCCCTGTGTTTCTAAAGGGAAAATGAATCTCCTCTATGACTCCCTACAACTCCACGTGTTTCTAGGGGGAAAATTAATCTCCTCTGTGACTCCCTATCACTCTCTGTGTTTCTAGAGGGAGAATGAATCTCATCTCCTCTCCTCTGTGACTCTCTGTGTTTCTAGAGGGAAAATGAATCTCCTTTGACTCCCTACGACTCTCTGTGTTTCTAGAGGGAAAATGAATCCCCTCTCTGACTCCCTACGACTCTCTGTGTTTCTAGAGGGAAAATGAATCTCCTTTGACTCCCTACGACTCTCTGTGTTTCTAGAGGGAAAATGAATCTCCTTTGACTCCCTACGACTCTCTGTGTTTCTAAAGGGAAAATGACTCTCCTCTCTGACTCGCTACAACCCTGTGTGTTGCTAAAGGTGAATGAGGAGCATAACACTGTGGCACTGTTTGACATGAAGCACATAACAGATGGTCAGCGGGAGGAGGGAAGACGAATCCTCCCTAGTCTCTGGGGCTGGAGCCCATTCATATCTGGTTCAAGGACGAGCCCTTGGTCCTCTTTCAATATCATGAAACAGGAGGGAAGTGTGTGAAGTTTGTGTGTGTGTCTTTGTGTGTGTGTGTGTGTGTGTGTGAGAGAGAGCATGTGTGTGTGTTTGTGTGTGTGTGTGTGTGTGTTAAAGTGTGTGTGTGTGAGAGAGAGAGAGAGAGAGAGAGAGAGAGAGAGTGTGTGTGTGTGTGTGTGTGTGTGTAGGAGAGGAAAAGAAAACATATCCGAGTCCTGCCAGAGGGCACATTTATGGAGACAAACTGAGAATCAATTTGAGACGGAGGGAGGACGAGGAGGAGGAACAGAGGGATGAGAGTGAAGGAGAGAGGGAGGAGGAGGAGGAGGAACGGAGGGATGAGAGTGAAGGAGAGAGGGAGGGAGGAGGAACAGAGGGATGAGAGTGAAGGAGAGAGGAGGAGGAGGAGGAACGGAGGGATGAGAGTGAAGGAGAGAGGGAGGGAGGAGGAACAGAGGGATGAGAGTGAAGGAGAGAGGGAGGGAGGAGGAACAGAGGGGTGAGAGTGAAGGAGAGAGGGAGGAGGAGGAACAGAGGGATGAGAGTGAAGGAGAGAGGGAGGAGGAGGAGGAACAGAGGGATGAGAGTGAAGGAGAGAGGGAGGGAGGAGGAACAGAGGGGTGAGAGTGAAGGAGAGAGGGAGGAGGAGGAACAGAGGGATGAGAGTGGAGGAGAGAGGGAGGAGGAGGAGGAACAGAGGGATGAGAGTGAAGGAGAGAGGGAGGAGGGGAAGGAACGGAGGGGTGAGAGTGAAGGAGAGAGGGAGGAGGAGGAGGAACAGAGGGATGAGAGTGGAGGAGAGAGGGAGGAGGAGGAGGAACAGAGGGATGAGAGTGAAGGAGAGAGGGAGGGAGGAGGAACAGAGGGATGAGAGTGGAGGAGAGAGGGAGGAGGGGAAGGAACGGAGGGATGAGAGTGGAGGAGAGAGGGAGGAGGGGAAGGAACGGAGGGGTGAGAGTGAAGGAGAGAGGGAGGAGGAGGAGGAGGAACGGAGGGATGAGAGTGAAGGAGAGAGGGAGGGAGGAGGAATGGAGGGATGAGAGTGAAGGAGAGAGGGAGGGGGAGGAGGAGGAGGAACAGAGGGATGAGAGTGAAGGAGAGAGGGAGGAGGAGGAGGAGGAACGGAGGGGTGAGAGTGAAGGATAGAGGGAGGAGGAGGAGGAGGAACGGAGGGATGAGAGTGAAGGAGAGAGGGAGGAGGAGGAGGAGGAACGGAGGGATGAGAGTGGAGGAGAGAGGGAGGAGGAGGAGGAGGAGGAGGAGGAACAGAGGGATGAGAGTGAAGGAGAGAGGGAGGGAGGAGGAACGGAGGGGTGAGAGTGAAGGAGAGAGGGAGGAGGAGGAGGAACGGAGGGATGAGAGTGAAGGAGAGAGGGAGGAGGAGGAGGAACGGAGGGATGAGAGTGAAGGAGAGAGGGAGGAGGAGGAGGAGGAACAGAGGGATGAGAGTGAAGGAGAGAGGGAGGAGGAGGAGGAACGGAGGGATGAGAGTGAAGGAGAGAGGGAGGAGGAGGAACGGAGGGATGAGAGTGAAGGAGAGAGGGAGGAGGAGGAACGGAGGGATGAGAGTGAAGGAGAGAGGGAGGAGGAGGAGGAGGAGGAACAGAGGGATGAGAGTGAAGGAGAGAGGGAGGAGGAGGAGGAACAGAGGGGTGAGAGTGAAGGAGAGAGGGAGGAGGAGGAGGAGGAGGAGGAATGGAGGGATGAGAGTGGAGGAGAGAGGGAGGAGGAGGAGGAACGGAGGGATGAGAGTGGAGGAGAGAGGGAGGAGGAGGAGGAACGGAGGGATGAGAGTGAAGGAGAGAGGGAGGAGGAGGAGGAGGAACAGAGGGATGAGAGTGAAGGAGAGAGGGAGGAGGAGGAGGAATGGAGGGATGAGAGTGGAGGAGAGAGGGAGGAGGAGGAGGAACGGAGGGATGAGAGTGGAGGAGAGAGGGAGGAGGAGGAGGAACGGAGGGATGAGAGTGGAGGAGAGAGGGAGGAGGAGGAGGAATGGAGGGATGAGAGTGGAGGAGAGAGGGAGGGATGGTAGAATAGGTTGGGGAGACACTGAAGAGTGAGTCCCAATTTGGTATGACTAATTGGCACACTCATTACTCCCAGTCCAACTGAGCCAGAGCACACTAATTACTGAACACACACACACACACACACACACACACACACACACACACACACACACACACACACACACACACACACACACACACGCGCACACACACGCACACAAACACACACACGCACACAAACATTCAGCCACGGGAGGACCTTTCTGCAGAAGGCTTCAAATGTTAAGGACTAGAGACAGACTGGATGTAACAGGTCAGGGGTCAAATGGGAGAAGGAGAAAGGGGTGAGTGATGGGTCCGGACAGAGGCAGCTATTCCACAGCCGAGGAGGGAGCCACGGACCAAATAAACTACCAGGACACGAGGACACGAGGAGACGAGGAGACGAGGTTGCCCTGCGCCGCCCGCCCCCCCCCCCCCCCCCGAAGGAGCGGATAAAAAAAGAAAACTCTTCCCTTACAAACCCTCCCACTCCATTTACCAGCAGATTTAATTCATTATCTCCCTAACCGGAGCAATTACTGCACTCTTACTCATTCTGGGAAGGTGTCAGTCACTTAAGAGTCGAGCGGCGAGGTCTCCCACACCCCCCGACTCAGCCCCGCAGGTACCAGAGAGCAAGGACCCCGGAGGAGAGGCATGGACAAATATAGCCAGAAGGAATCAATATTATTTCTCTTTTCCTGTGTCTGTTGCTCAGGCGGGATTTGAAAAAGCTTTTCAAAAACACCTTTGTGGAAAGAGAAGAGTTGGTATTGAAGGGGACTGACAAACCGTTTCAGCTAATATCCTGAAGGCTGACAGAGACAGAAGGGATTCCAGCACTGTGTGAAACAGAATAACCTGTCAAATTTGCGATATTTTGTGT
>NC_137919.1:4082613-4087613 GCF_963457725.1 Sprattus sprattus
ATCCAAAGAACTTTACATGAATTCCCTCTCTCTCTCTTTCTCTCTGTTCATTCCAGATTAAACAACATACCATTGCAACACTGAAAGACTTTGCTTTCTCAACTGTTTATGTTCAAAGTGTGTGTGTGTGTGTGTGTGTGTGTGTGTGTGTTTATGTGCACAGTGTGAAATGCCAAGACCATTAACGCCCCAACGGTCAACTTTTCCACAAAATTCTGACAGGAGACAAATGACTGCCTTATCAACGTCAGTGCATTCCCGGCCACGAATGTGTATTACTGATAAACATGCAAGAAGAAGACGGAGCCGCCTGTCTCTCTATCCCAGACACAAACAGAGCTCTGAAGAAAAGACCTCAACTGACCGAAGGTAATGTTATTATAATTGTTTTATGTCTGTTATTAAAAACATCCAAGCTCCAGATTTAGATAAAGGCAAAACGAGGAAGTCGGTTATGTAGTATAACAGATCTGTATTATTCTACAGAAATGTCGACTTTCGATACATATCTTTGGTATGATGTCACGTGAACGTGCTGTGTTAACTCGTTTTCAGAATGGCCTCCAGCGTGATTCAGATGTAGCCTTAAGAACTGACATAAATCCTGAAGAATTTTTCGCCATTCTTGTGAGGTTAGTCACATGCCATTACAGTCGAGCGGTGGGAACAATCATTCGACGACACTAGTCTCCTATCGCGCAGTGCAAGTCTGGGTGAAAAGGAGGTGAGAAAGTCTGTTTCCTTTTTATTCCTATTCATCCCGCACACACACACACACACACACCATCATCATCACGGATGAGTAGTTTGATGTGTTTTGGCCATCCGTCGCGCACAGTGGCAGTGTGTGTGTGTGTGTGTGTGTGTGTGTGTGTGTGTGTGTGTGTGTGTATGTGTGTGTGTGTGTGTGTGTGTGTGTGTGTGTGTGTGTGTGTGTGTGTGTGTGTGTGTGTGTGTGTGTGTGTGTGTGTGTGTGTGTGTGTGTGTGTGTGTGTGTGTGTGTGTGAGACACAGGGAGCGCTGGGAGACATGCCAGCAGAGCAGGCGCGAGCAGCAGCCTCAGTGTTCTACACTCAGCATGGGTCAGGGGGGCCGGCCCTCTGACACGCTTGGCAGGGGTGAAGTCAGGGAGCGCGAGGAAGAGGAGACAGAGGAAGAGGAGGAGGATAGCAGAGAGGGAGGAAGGAGGAGGAACAACCTACTGGGTGCTTAGTGGCATGCTGTGCTTCCTTGAGTTTTCTCTTTTCCTCTTTCTCTCTCTCTCTCTTTCTCTCTCTCTCTCTCTCTCTCCCTATCTGTGCTTCTGCCTTTCTTTCTCATTAAGGGAGGTACATAAAAAAGAGAGGGAGAGATAAAAGGGGGTGAGAAGAAAAAGGATAGGAGAGGAGAAAGAGAGGAGGTAAAAAGATGAATGGAGAGAATGGGAAAAGGGAGAGAATGAGAGAGAGTAAGACAACAAGAGAAGAGAAGAAAAGAAGAGACAGAAGGACGGACGGAAAGAAGAGGGGATGCAAAGAGAGGGGATGGTTAGGGGAAGAGGAGGATGAAGAGAAGAGAGGAGGATAGAGTAGGGAAGGAGGTAAGGAGGCAAGAGGATGGGGAGGGGAGGAGACAAGAGGAGGATTGTGTAGGGGGAGAGGAGAGGAGGAGATGGTAGGGGAGGAGAGGAGGGCAGGGGAGAGGAGACAGGAGAGAAGGAGATGGCAGGGGAGGAGAGGAGGATAGGGGAGAGGATAGAGGAGAGGAGGAGATGTCATGGGGAGGAGAGGAGAGGATACAGTAGGGGAGGAGAGGAGGATAGGGGAGAGGATAGAGGAGAGGAGGAGATGTCATGGGGAGGAGAGGAGAGGATACAGTAGGGGAGGAGAGGAGGATAGGGGAGAGGATAGAGGAGAGGAGGTGATGGCAGGGGACGAGACGGAAGGGGAGGAAAGGAGACAGTAGGGGAGGAGAGGAGGAGATGGCAGGGGAGGACAGGAGACAGTAGGGGAGGAGAGGAGGAGACGCTAGGGGAGGACAGGAGACAGTAGGGGAGGAGAGGAGGAGACGGCAGGGGAGGACAGGAGACAGTAGGGGAGGAGAGGAGGAGACGGCAGGGGAGGACAGGAGACAGTAGGGGAAGAGAGGAGGAGATGGCAGGGGAGGACAGGAGACAGTAGGGGAGGAGAGGAGGAGACGCTAGGGGAGGACAGAAGGAGACAGTAGGGGAGGAGAGGAGGAGATGGCAGGGGAGGACAGGAGACAGTAGGGGAAAGGAGGAGGAGATAAAGTTGAGAGCAGAGGAATGGAGCATAGAGGAGAGGAGGGGAGAGCAAAGGGTGAAGTGAGAAGAGGAGGGCACTGGACTAAATCAGAGAGCCGTCATGTTACGTCACGTCTGGCCATGCGTAAGGCAAGGTGTGTGTGAGAGGGGGGGCATTATGCTCCGTTGACATGTGGACAGAGGCACCCTGCTGGCAGCCCACGGCCAAGCCAAGCCTCACCTTCCCCGGGGACGACTGTGGGACGTCTCCCTGGTGTGCTCCACACGCACAGCATGGATGGGACTTGACAAGCTGTTTCTCTGCTTTAAAACACTGCAAGGTTGGGGGGTTGGGATGGTGGTGGTTTGTGGAGGGGGGGGGGGGGTGTTTGAGAGAGTAAGAAGGAAGGAAAGACAGAAAGGAGGGTAGAGAGCAATATAATATAAAAAAAGAAATCAAGGGAAAAAAGCAAAGGAAGGAGGCAGGAATAAAGAGCCTCAAGCTCACAGCTCTGCTTGAAGAGAGAGAGATGAGGGAGGGAGGGAGAGAGAGAGAGGGATGAGGGAGGGAGGGAGAGGGCCTGAGAGAGAGAGATGAAGCAGGAAGGGAGACGGCCTGAGAGAGAGATAGAGAGAGAGGGATGAGGGAGGGAGTGAGAAGACCTGAGAGAGCACAAAGGTAAAAATGAGAAAGAAAGAATGAAAGAAGAGAAGAGAGAAAGAAAGAAACTAAGAGCACACCTCCAGGTAATCTAATCCTGCCAGCCTATCAAGGACTGGCCTGAGAGGTTTTTTTTTTCACCAGGGCTAGAGCAGGACGAGGATCATGAACCCTATTTTTCCAGACACTTAAGGGAGCATAAGTTCAGTGCGCTTAAAATCTCCACTGCACACTGCTGAGAAAACAACCTACCTCAATGCAGTGCGCTGAAAACGGCCCGTTCAAGGCGAGGCGGGTCACAGAGATTTTGGACTTGTTTGTTCTGTTTGCTGTAGACTTGTTTTCTCATTTTAGCTCCATAGATCGTGGTGCTCAAGAAGTCCTGTTGTCTCTAGAATCCCCCATGAAGGAATAAGAACAGTTAACGTTTACACTCTCTCTCTCTTCTCTCTTCTCTCTTCTCTCTCTCTCTCTCTCTCTCTCTCTCTCTCTCTCTCTCCATATCTCTCTCTCTCTCTTATGGGAGCATGTAAGCCTTGTGGTTGAGAGTTTTGTTTTAGTGTGTAATAATGATGCAACTTAGTGAGAGCGTATGAAAATGTTTTAATAAAAGAGTGTTAAACCTCTCTCTCTTTCTCTCTCTTTCTCTTTCTCTTTCACCCCCTCCACAAGAAACAGGGAATAAGGGTCTCCTCATTGGGGCCTTGAGGAAGTACTGAAGGCTGGCGCCATGAAAGTGAGCCATGTGACGAGGGCTTTGTTGAACAACCCATTTGAGCACCAAGATATAATAGCTCTGATTTTTTTTCCAGGTTTTTATGACCGGATTTTACGGACGGCAATCATCTCAGCGGCGCCTGCCAAATGCCGTTCCGCGTGACTGCGGTACAAACGTGATTGTTTTAGCTTAATACTCCTGTAATTAAATGGTCGCTTACAGTCTGGGTGATTAGTACTCGATTGTGAATAATTGCACACCGCTCAAATGTCACAGGAATGAGAAAACGGGTGTGAAAGAAAAGAGAAAGAAAGCAAACAAAACTAAAAAAAAGTCAATGGGGACACAGGAGGCGAACAAAAAACCAAACCAAACTGGCGGTTGTTAACAATGTTCGCACTTAGCAGGAAGTGTTTGTATAATACTGCTCTATCAATAACTTGAATTCATTCTATGAAAGAAAAAAAGAATCCAAGAATTCAATCTATTGCTCTGTGCTGAGAGGCAAATGCGAAAAGCATACAGTTTATGTGTCTAACCGTACCATTATTTGTCTTTGACACACACACACACACACGAGCGTGCGCGCACACACGCACACACGCACACACACACACACACACACACACACACACACACACACACACACAAATCACACACACACACACACACACATCACAACATCCTTGTCATTATAATTATTACTATTGTTGAACTCCATGTATAGCGGTTCCCCCAGTCAACAGCTTGGGTGTTCCCTCTTTTTATCCTTCTGGACTCTGATCTCTGTGGAATTGGCTGAAGATTATGTGTGTTTGCCAATGAGTGTGTCCAAACATGTACACGTGTGTGCGCAAGACACACTGGAGTAATGCAGGCAAAATCTTAAATCATCTCTGCAAAATGTCTCCCAAGGTCATTCTTGGGTCAGACAACTAAAGATGTGTAGAATATGTACTATGTATGGGCCTAATTTATCTACTTGATTGTTTTATATGTATGTGTGTGTGTGTGTGTGTGCTTGCGTTGTGCATTGAACTATGACATTCCACCAATGTTTTTCATAACAGGAATGTTTATAGTTTAGCATTTTGAATCCATTGTATGTTTTTAACTCAAACAGCACTCACGTGTCTGTGAATCGCATCACTTTTTGACCTATTGTGAGGAAAGGGGTTCAAATGCCTGAAAACTAAACAAGGTCTAAACAAACAAAAGGTTGAAAAGCCAACCGAGTGATTGACAGCGGACGCGTGTTCTGTACTGTGCTGTGTGTTCTGCCCTGGCTGCTCTCTTGCTCTCTTGAGCATCCTCTTTGTGTGTGTGTGTGTGTGTGTGTGTGTGTGTGTGTGTGTGTGTGTGTGTGTGTGTGCTCTCTT
>NC_137919.1:4092613-4125113 GCF_963457725.1 Sprattus sprattus
AGTAACAGTACTAGTAGTGGTAGTAATAGCAGTAGCAGTAGCAGTAGTAGTAGTAGTAGTAGTAGTAGTAGTAACAGTACTAGTAGTGGTAGTAATAGCAGTAGCAGTAGCAGTAGCAGTAGTAATAGTGGTAGCAGTAGCAGTAGCAGTAGTAGAAGTAGTAGTAGTAATAATAGTAGTTGTAGAAGTAAAAGTATGGGTAATGTTTTAGCAGTAGAAGTAGTAGGGTATATGTTAAGAATTTCAGGGGATGTATGTATGTACATTCATTGGAGAAAGTGGTGATAAAAATAAGACAAAGAAAGAGAGTTATGTTATTCATTTAATTTGTCTTTCTCCAATGCGTTGCTCGTATACATATATTTTATAAATCCATCTGACCTCTCACCCTTGACCTCAGTAACACTGTGGGGTATTGTCTCTCCACTACAGCTCATTGACCTGACCTGCATTGAGTTGAACAGAGATGGAGATACAACAGAACTGGACAGACATACACAACCTCATCGACCATGAAGATGGACCAACGCTGGGCTCTCACTGCCTTTTTGCTCACACAAACCAACCAGAACACACACACACACACACACACTCACACACACACACACACCCACACACACACACACACTCACACACACACACACCACACACACACACACACCACACACACACATACACATACACGAACACGCACACACACACCCACACACACACACACACACACACACACACACACACACACACACACACACACACACACACACACACACACACACACACGTGCACAGCCACACACGCACACATCGCACACCAGTCCAAACAGAATACAACAAACAAACAAATCCAAACCGATTATTTGTATAAAGCAGAGTGCCTCCTGACGGCCAGTGGTGGGCGATGGAGGAATGAATGAATGAATGAATGAATGAATGGGTACCTGCTCCTCTATAAAGAAAAGCAGGACTGTTGAAATGTAAGAGAGAGATAGAGAAAGCTGACGGATAGAGAGAGGGCACTAAACAAGGCCAGTGTTTGCATAAGAATGAGGCAGAGAGAGATGTAGAGAAAGGAAGTGAAGAAATAAAGAGGGATAGAGAGAGAGAGATGGGAAGAGAGAGGAAGAGAGAGAGAGAGAGAGGTGGACAGAGAGAGAGAGAGAGAGAAAGAGATGTTCCCTGGTGACGTGACAGCCTTTCCTGCTGCCCATAGCTAGCCCAGGCACCCTTACATATATGGCATTATACACATACATAGATACACATACATAGTGCACTATTAATGCCAAACATACACCCAGGCCCAGTCTCAGCACCTACAATGCTATATATACTATATATATATATATGTGTGTGTGTGTGTGTGTGTGTGTGTGTGTGTGTGTGTGTGTGTGTGTGTATATATATATATATGCCAAACACACAGCTCATCAAATCATATTTACAGCCTTATTTTACCATTACAATGACCAGTATACTGGCTATTTGATGATGGTTGCCTTGCGTACAACATGTTCTACTACTGTGCTGTACCACGTAATTGCCTCCACAAAATCTCCTTTTTAATGGGTCCTCCTGGATATTGCAGCCCATCACTCTGAGGAACTGAGTCGTTCTACTGGGATAGGTGGAGGTGTCAGTGGGGTGTGTGAATGGATGGATGGTCTTACACCCCATTGGGAAAGGGGAAGTGGCAGAGTATATAAATCTACAGGTCTCAAGCAACCATTTTAACTAAATCTTCAATGGATGCTGGCATGTCAGGGGCTTGGCATATGAGATCAGATGGCATGTGGAAGAGGACCAGTGCTACCCTTGCGTGCCACAGCAAATCAAGGTAAATGAATCTGTTTACGCTACTGGCAGATTCCACGCGAAAACACCAGCGTTCCTCTCAGGCGCCGAGCCATGCAGCGTTGAGTGCGTTTGATTTGTAGCTGCGCAGATTGGCACAAATCACCTGATTGCTCTTCCCCTGTCAGCGTTTATTACACTCTGGCCGCAGGCAGCAGGCGTAAAGCACACCCATATCGTGTTCCGCGTCTTGTTTCTAATAGAGTCGGTGCCGGTGTGTGACAGAGGGAAGAGATTTTTTTTTTGTTTTTGTTTTTTATTCTGCCAAACAATCCAGAGAGTGTCAGATTCCTCGTTCCTCTTCTATCTATTATCCGTCTTCCACGGCCCAGTGGCAGACTTTAAAAATCACAGCTGCGAGATGAGAGTTACACAACCACCGCCGCCACCATGCACCGTCTGCCCCGTTGACAACAACAACAATGTCGCCGTCTCCCTCTCCCTCTCTCCTCACATCCCTCACCAGAGCAGTTAGCGGTTAGCATGTGGCTACACGTGCGGAGACTCGGTGGCGTCGCCATCTGGCCCGGGTTTGATGGAAATGAGACGCTCCGTGGCGACGCGGAGGAACAGGTGCAGCCCGTGGCTTCCGGCAGCGCGGGAGACAAAAGGACCAACTCTCCGCCTAATCACAGCAACAATATGGCTAATGTAGAGCACCAATGCAGAATGCCAAACAATAGCTGAGCCCAAGGTTACCATACGGAAATTAGAGAGGTCAGCCATTGATAGGGGGGGTGGTCAGGGGAGGTAGTTCTAAGGTGTTTGTTTTAGTCTGGTCAGAGCTGAGAAAAGTGACATGAGACTAATATGTGCTAAACAAGTCTATTTATTTACCCATATATTTATTTTGTATGTACTCATTCATTCAATCATTCATTCGTTAATTGTATAGCAGTAGCCTCTTGTCAGGGGTATGTTATTTTCTAGAAAGACACCTTCTACTGTTCGTTCTCGTAAGTTTTATTTTAACAGGCAATAAACCTCAACTCAGTGCCTAAGCAGGACACTAAATGTGTCGTAAAGTGTCGCTGTGTGACCACCATGGGAACTGAGAGAGATAAAGAGAGAGAGAGGTAGAGAGAGAGAGCGGTAGAGAAAGAGAGAGAGAGTGGCAGAGAGAGAGAGAGTGGCAGAGAGAGAGAGAAAGGGCCCTTTTCAAAGCAATCATTTAGCAGTGGCAGTTGCCCAACATTGTTTAGGGGAAAGTGCACACCTGGTTTTGCATCAAGACTAAAGCACAGGCAAGACGTTGAAACAGCAGTGTGTGTGTGTGTGTGAGTGTGTGTGTGTGAGTGTGTGTGAGTGTGTGTATGTGTGTGTGAGTGTGTGTGTGTGTGTGTGTGTGTGTGTGTGTGTGTGTGTATGTGTGTGTGTGTGTGTGTGTGTGTGTGTGTGTGTGTGTGAGTGTGAGTGTGAGTGTGTGTGTGTGTGTGTGTGTGTGTGTGTGTGTGTGTGAGACAATGAGAGAAACCGATAGAGTGAGAGAGATACGCTAAACAAGGGCCAAGCACAAGGTTATGAGCTTCATTCCTAAGCGAGCCTTCACTGATAAAATAAATAACGGCCGTTGTAAATCCACGTCTAGTAGATGGTAGTAATAGAATGGTCGATTAATCTGCCCACTCACTTGTAACACGATTTAAATCCTCTTTAATTCATTGCCAGCACTGGTGCAAAACCTATTTAATGTGTAGATGGATGTCACAATTACACAGCCAAGGCTCGGGTGCCAAGCACACTGGTGGCTGTACCTCTTCTCTGTCTGCACAGACTTCATCTCAGGCGTCTGAGGTAAGTGGCTGTACCTGATCTCTGTGTGACGATGTGATCGTCCCTAGAGGTGAATATGCTCTCTGGATGCCATGCCATTGAGCCGGGCTCTTTGGTGTGGCGGTCAGAGCGCATGTTTGGCAACACGTTGAGCTGTGTTCGAGTCCCGGTGGGTGTACCTGATCTCTGTCTGCACAGACTTTATCTGGGGCATCTGAGGTAGGCGGCTGTACCTGATCTCTGTCTGAAACAGACTTCATCTCAGGCGTCTGAGGTAGGCGGCTGTACCTGATCTCTGTCTGAAACAGACTTTATCTGGGGCGTCTAAGGTAGTTGGCTGTACCTGATCTCTGTGTGACGATGTGATCGTCCCTACAGGTGAAGATGCTCTCTGGCTGCCATGCTATTGAGCCGGGCTCTTTGGTGTGGCGGTCAGAGCACATGTTTGGCAACACGTTGACCTGGGTTCGAGTCCGGGTGGGGTGACCACGCTCTCCCTTCGCTAAACTCTCAGGCATCTAGGGAAGGCGGCTGTACCTGATCTCTGTCTGAAACAGACTTCATCTCAGGCGTCTGGGGTAGGTGGCTGTACCTGATCTCTGTCTGCACAGACTTCATCTCAGGCGTCTGAGGTAGGCGGCTGTACCTCTTCTCTGTCTGAAACAGACTTCATCTCAGGCGTCTGGGGTAGCTGGCTATCTGAGTTTCTCCATGGGTTCCTGTAGCTCAATGAGTGCAGATAGGAGAGGACAATGGCTCTGTTCCGAGGCAGTACAGATAAAATGGACAACCCCTTAAGATATGTGTATGTATGTCATATGTATATATAGACCTGACCTGACCTGAATGATAATACAATATGGTGATTGAAGGGTTCAGTCATTGATACCAGCTAACTATGGATCAGACTTGTGCCAGATTCAGCTGGTTTACAGATAGCATTTTGATTGCAAGCTGAAGTTGGCCTGGTCAGTTAACAAACAATGCTCACCACCCAAGCAGGGTTATACTCATTTTATTTTTATGTGTAAGGGTGTATTATGCACTGCAAACATGCTTGTGTGTGTTTTGAATTCAAAGCCAAGGGGTTTATTGACCTGGCCGTTGAGATTTATAATTATATTTCAAATTTTATGAGATTTACGAGGCAGTGAGAAAATCAATTCTCATTTTGGACACCAATATGACCTAAGGGGCATCGGGCGATTTGAATAAAGGCTCCTGTGTAATATCAACATTTAAAATATGACATATGAACCTATTGAGGGGAAGCCATGTGGTCATGTGACATGCCTGGTCACATGTGAACCTATTGAGGGGAAGCCACGTGGTCATGTGACAGGCCTGCTCACAGTCATGTGATCAGACACACGTACAAGAAGGACTTTTGCTCCACTTACACTTTCTCAGTCACCTCAACTTTTCTACTGAACCTGTGCTGCGTGCTTTCATACAGGTTAACACCCATTAGGCTCGGTCTACCCACAAAACAGCTAGGCAGGGCCGCTCAGAGACGTTCTTTAAACAGAGACTAACATGCGATCAAAGCGAACGCAAACAATATGCACAACAAGTCCGCCGCAAGGCATGGAAATAGGCAATCTGCATTAGTGTTGTATAGCCTCTGGCATTCGGCCTAACCTATATTATTTAACAGTTTTCCCATTATTGTAATGAGACCCTCACTAAGATGGATGAGTTGGAGTCCACTATCTACATTTTTCATCATTTGCAGTATTGAGCGTAGTGATAATTAAATGATTTGTCTGATGAGGCCATTGATGGATAAGTCCAATACAGAGACGCCACATTATCTGGTTAAGAGACATTTTTATTTCATTTTATCAGTCACGGGTGAGTGGTTGACAAGTCTGTGCGCAGATTAAATATGAAAAAAACCTACGGCAGGACGGTGAGACGAACACAGAGCTCAGAAAAAAGCCGCAGGTCAGTGAGACGAACACAGAACTCAGAAAAAAGCCGCAGGTCAGTGAGATGAACACAGAACTCAGAGAAAAGCTGCAGGTTGGTGAGACGAACACAGAGCTCAGAGAAAAGCTGCAGGTTGGTGAGACGAACACAGAGCTCAGAGAAAAGCTGCAGGTCAGTGAGACGAACACAGAGCTCAGAGAAAAGACGCTCTTGGGGGATGCAGGATGTGCCTGGGAGGAGATCTGCACTGAGAACTGGCACAGCAGTGCAGCGAGCCAAAAACAACCTGCAAATGTTTAGCCTGGGGTTGACTGACCCCCCCACCGCAGCCCCCACACCCCAACACCTTCCATCAACCCCAGCCCCCACACCCCAACACCTTCCATCAACCCCAGCCCCCACACCCCAACACCTTCCATCAACCCCAGCCCCCACACCCCAACACCTTCCATCAACCCCAGCCCCCACACCCCAACACCTTCCATCAACCCCAGCCCCCACACCCCAACACCTTCCTCCCATCCCTCTTTGTTGGACGAGTGTGCAGAGCACTTCAAGCAGAGAGTATTAGGTGGGATCAGGTCATCGCTGTGATTGCAGTGGGACTGACCTGAATAGGAATTGGGCCTTTCAGGCGAGACAAAGGCAGTGAGAGAGAGAATGGGAACAATGAGTGTGAGTGATGACGTCAACGTCAAGGCAAACCCGTGCGAGGGATGGGAACGCCATGGTGATGGCGATGATTTTAGCGATAAGTGTCATATCTGAACGGGATCTCAGCTTAAAAGAAGATACAAAAGGGCCATTACTTTAGAAGAACGATGGGCTTGGCTCGAATCAAAGAGAGAGAGAGAGAGAGGGAGTAATATAGAGAAAGAGAGAGGTGAAGGGAATAGAAGAGAGAAATGGAGAGAGAGAGAGATGGAGAGATGGAGAGAGAGAGGTGAAGGGAATAGATGAGAGGAATAGAGAGAGAGAGAGAGAGAGAGAGAGATGGAGAGATGGATAGGAACAGAAGGGTAGATAGCCAAAGCTGACAAAGAGAGGCAGAGATTGCAAGGAAAGGAAACACATAGAGAGGCTTAGACACACAACACAGTGAAGGGCAGTGAGAGAGGGAATGAGAGAGAGAGAGGGAATTAAAGAGAGAAGGAGAGACAGAGAGAAAATAAAAGAGTAAAGACGAGAGACAGAGAGAGGGAAAGGAAATAGGTCAACATGCTGAATAAAGTGGAGATAGAAACAGCAAAGAAAGAAGAGAATAAGGGAGATAGAAACAGCAGAGAAAGAAGAGAATAAGGGGAAACACAGAGAGGCATGGCCAGAGGAGAAGTTTAAGAATGACAGAGGGACAGAGTAGAATAGGAAAAGAGAAGGGGAGCGATTTAGAGAGAGGAAAGGAGAAGTGCTAGAAAGCTTTCAGGAGGCAGTACACAGCCAGTTGCACAAGACAGGCAGACCGTAACATACATGCCGTGCATCTGTCAAAACAACGCCTAGCAATATCTACCGCCTACACGCTCCCAGCATACGGCGGTGGTCTGGCCACGAGTGCAGAGCCCCCCGTCACAGCGATTAAAAAGAACTCCTAAAGGTCCGTTTCAGTGGAGCGTCGCGTCCCAAGCACCCTGTAATTACCTCGCGCCATCTCCAGGCCAAATGTGCTACCCCACTGATTCCTAGTGCGCCAAATGGTGTTTACCGCTGAGTCAATGAATCACACACACACACACACACACACACACACACACACACACACACACACACACATAATCACAAACATACACACAATCACAGACATAGGTACACACACAAACACACAGACACTCACAGACACACAGACAAACGTACACACACAAACACAAACACAAACACACACACACGTACACACACAGGCACACAGCAAAGGACCTATCTGTAATTCACAGCTCCAGGGCAATTTTCCTGAACGTGTCGTTGTGTAACCACAAGCAATGGTGACAAAGAGAGAAATAAGGCTGACTGCCATTCAGCCCATGTTTTGGGAAAGTGCACCTCTGGTTCCGCAGCCAGACCTCAGCCGAGGTGAGGCGATGGAACCGCAGCTTATGTGCATATCTCCCTGCCTGAGTCTAATCTCACTGTGTGTGTGTGTGTGTGTGTGTGTGTGTGTGTGTCTGTGTGTGTCTGCATCTGTGTGTGTGTGTGTGTTTGTGTCTGTGTGTTTGTGTGTTTGTGTCTGTGTGTGTGTGTGTGTGTGTGTGTGTGTGTGTGTGTGTGTCTGTGTGTCTGGGTGTGTGTGTGTCTGTGTGTGTGTGTGTGTGTGTGTCTGTGTGTGTGAGAGAGAGTAAAGTAGGCAGACACGACTTCACAAACAGCTCTCAGATACACATGCACGCGCACACACACACGCACACACACACACACACACACACACACACAGACTCAAACCCTGAGAAGGATAAGTGCGAGGGGATCCCAGTCGGAAAGCTAAACCAGAAGAGCTTGCACAAGACTTACTGAGCGCACTCAGAGCTCCATATGGCCCTGGATGATAATCATTCACCTAGTTTAGGGATGTTTGCTAGCGACTGAGGAGACTTGCATAGGCAAGTCTTGCATAGGCGGTGCTGATTACATTTTCTTGGGGATTAAACCAGCAGTTGTAAATAAACTGCTATATAACCTCACTGCATAACATAATCTGAAATGATAGCGTAATATAGGAAAGAGTAACATAACAGTACCAGTACCAAAGTGTTACAGTAACATTTTGTCACAAAAGCAGTTAACAGGACATGTTTCATCTTTTGGTATTTTCGAAACAACAAAACATCAGACAGAAACTAAAATATTTCATAGATTATGATAAACTATACTGACTTCTTATACTGAGGCTAAAAAATAAAAATGTATTGAAGAGGAGAGCAACAATCAATCAACAGATCGATCGATCGATTGATAGATAGAATTATTTAAGCGCTACGAACTTACTGTATGTTCTACGGGCCTGTTTTAGCTTTCTCCATTGCATGGTATTAGATCCTTCACTTGTGTGTGAGCGGACAGGTTTCAGTTCTCCATGGTTGTGTGTCCGTATCGGCTCTGAGACCTTCCCCCTCCACTGGACGTGCGTAAGCATCCAGCATGACCTTCTCACACATCTTAGTCACACATCTGGGCATGATACACAGGGCAAGCCACCATCGCTAAATGCTCAATCTGTGTGTGCGTGTGCGTGTGTCTGTGTGTGTGTTTGCACGTGTGTGTGTGTGTGTGTGTGTGCGTGTGTGTCTGTTTCTGCACCCTTGTGTGTGTATATGTGATGTCTGCACACGTATATATATGTGTGTGTGTGTGTGTGTGTGTGTGTGTGTGTGTGTGTGTGTGTGTGTGTGTGTGTGTGTGTTCATCAGGCTGTGATCGATGGATGGTGTCATTTGCACAGCGTGTCAATGCCAGGTATCATCCAGCACCCTCCTGCTTAAATTGAGCCTCCAGTTGAAGGTAAAATAAGTCTGCCTTGTGACACATCTGAGAGGCCGGAGAGACAGTGTTTTTATACCACACTTCACCATCAGAGACAGTGTTTTTATACCACACTGCACCATCAGCAGGAGAGGAACACATAACATTAGTGGACGCCAGGCAACAACACAAAATGCCTTCTGTGCTGAGAGGGAGGCTCCTGATCTGTAAGGCAACAAGACGGGAGCTTTTACTGTTATATGACCGAGGAGCTCATTCCTGGCAAATACCAGTAACACTGATTCATAAGACTAACATAACCATGTCATAATCATGTAATAACCATGTCATAACCATGTCACAATCATGTCATAACCATGTCACAATCATGTCACAATCATGTCATAACCATGTCATAACCATGTTACAATCATGTCATAACCATGTCACAATCATGTCATAACCATGTCACAATCATGTCACAATCATGTCATAACTATGTCACAATCATGTCACAATAATGTCATAACCATGTCACAATCATGTCATAACCATGTTATAACCATGTCACGATCATGTCATAACCATGTTATAACCATGTCACAACCATGTCATAATCATGTCATGTGCAATCAGCCGTCATGATGTGTGTGACATCTGCTATAACAAGTGACGAGGTTAATGAAGTTGATGAGGTTTTATGAAGCTGGGGTCAAAGTAAAGTGTTAGCCCAAGTACCGTATGGAGTGCAAAACCCTCCTGCCTGAGCGGATGGTGATGTTTAATTCATCTGCTCCGACCCAGTGACTGTGATCAGTGTTTTGGATGCTAACGCTAATTCTGAACCATCTGGGATCGAGGGCGAAAAGAAGACAATCTTTTGATTCGACCAAATGGCATAGCCAATGATCATTAAGTCATAACAAACAGGAGTCAAAATGGGGGATAAGCTGTGTATGTGCAGTCCTCATACAGTTCAACCATGTTCTGCAAGATAATGTCATTACATTCGTTTTGAGATACAACTAAACGTTAAGCCCACTTTGTAGAAAGTACTGATATAAATTGTGTATCCGTATTCAGCATAAAAATACCGGGATATGATTTTGGTCCATACCGCCCATCCCTAGCATGTGGTGTAAGTGTGTGTGTGTGTGTGTGTGTGTGTGTGTGTTTATGTTTGTGTGTGTTTGTTTATGTGTGTATGTGTGTGTGTGTGTGTGTGTGTTTATGTGTGTGTGTGTGTGTGTGTTAATGTGTGTATGTGTGTGTGTGTTTGTGTGTGTGAGTAGCAGAGGAAAGGATGAAGCCCTCAGAAAAATGAGAGATTACCTCTCATCTGTTACCACACACTCGTCCATCTGTCGAGACCCTCGTAAATGCACAGAGAGGTGCTGTCGTGTTCATACATACACACTCTACACACACACACACTCTCACACACACACACACACACACACACACACACACACACACACTCACACACTCTACACGAGACCCGTGTAAATGCACAGAGAGGTGCTGTCGTGTTCATACATACACACTCTACACACACACACTCTCACACACACACACACACCCACACACTCACACTCTACACGAGACCCGTGTAAATGCACGTGTTCATTTATTGGTCTGCTGTTCCGTTTTCAATTTATGAAGCAGGGCAGTGAAGAGCAGCTGCATTGTCAATGTTGAGGATGTTGAATGTTTTTTATTTTTCATTACTAAATGCCAGTATGGAACAGACAGAGGATTGAATATCATTCATGGTATAGATCTCTCCTATAAAGTACCAGTGACAGGCACCTAAAGGCACCTTTCCCAGTCATCCAGACATCCTGCCTACTGCCATTTGATGTTCTATCTTGTTCTATCAATGCCATCCTGTGAATTACAGACGGAACTGTGTGTGCTTTTCCAACAGAACAGAGGGACGTAGAGAAAATAATGGTGGGAGAGGCGGTAATGTGACTAACATTGCTAGCCAAGACGACGGGCGAGTCTGAATGTGTCGTGGCCAGTGATCAGTCCCAGAGTCCCGTCGTGCTCACTGGGTAGCGCTCTTCTACGGGAACTGATGGGCTGAATATGGAGGCTGAAACTCAGCCTGCATCCCTTGGTTGCTATGGGGCTGTGTGGCTAGCATGCTATGTGGCTGTGTGGCTAGCATGCTATGGGGCTGTGTGGCTAGCATGCTATGGGGCTGTGTGGCTAGCATGCTATGGGGCTGTATGGCTAGCATGCTATGGGGCTGTGTGGCTAGCATGCTATGGGGCAGTGAGAATGGAGGCTGAAACTGAGCCTGCATCCCCTGGTTGTGTTCACATTGGTTTGTGTACAACAGACGTTTATTAGCCACGTGGGGCTTCCAAAGTACTGGGCAATTGTGGCTTGTGGGAAGAGTGTTGTTAAAGAGACTCTTTACACATTTGCCCTTTTTTTATATTCGCACGCACGCATACACACACACACACACACCAACACACACACACACCAACACACACACACACACACACACACACACACACACACACACACACACACAGAAACACACACACACACACACACCAACACACACACACACACACACACAGAGAGAAGAAAGAGACTTCCTGTCCAGTTGAAGAGTCCACATTCATGTGAATATCCAGTCATAAAAAACATGCAAAACACACACACACACACACACACACACACACACACACACACACACACACACACATTCATGTGAATATCCAGTCCAGTCCAAAACAAGCAGATGAGTGCTTCTAGTGCGTTCCCTTCATAACAAACAGACACACACACACACACACACACACACACACACACACACACACACACACACACACACACACACACACACACACACACACACACACTCATGTGAATATCCAGTCCAGTCCAAAACAAGCAGATGAGTGCTTCTAGTGCGTTCCCTTCATAACACACATGCAAGACAGAATGTTCTAGATGGGCTGGCTGACACATCTCTCACTGGGCCAGCTATCAGAGGGGGAGGGAGAGACAAACGACAAGAGAGGGAGAGTAAGAGAGAGAGAGACGGAGGGAGAGGTAGAAGAGTGAGAGGAAGGGAGGAAGAGATAGAAAGAGAGAGAGGTAGAGAGAGAGAGACGGAGGGAGAGGTAGTAGAGTGAGAGGAAGGGAGGAAGAGATAGAAAGAGAGAGAGAGAGACGGAGGGGGAGGTAGAAGAGTGAGAGGAAGGGAGGAAGAGATAGAAAGAGAGAGAGAGAGAGAGAGACGGAGGGAGAGGTAGTAGAGTGAGAGGAAGGGAGGAAGAGATAGAAAGAGAGAGAGAGAGAGACGGAGGGAGAGGTAGTAGAGTGAGAGGAAGGGAGGAAGAGATAGAAAGAGAGAGAGAGAGAGACGGAGGGGGAGGTAGAAGAGTGAGAGGAAGGGAGGAGGAGATAGAAAGAGAGAGAGAGAGGGAGAGAGAGAGACGGAGGGGGAGGTAGAAGAGTGAGAGGAAGGGAGGAAGAGATAGAAAGAGAGAGAAAGAGAGAGAGAGACGGAGGGAGAGGTTGTAGAGTGAGAGGAAGGGAGGAGGAGAAAGAAAGAGAGAGAGAGAGAGAGAGAGAGAGAGAGAGACGGAGGAGTGGAGGCAGAAGGAGACAGTGAAAGAAGCTTCACATTTAAGTGGAAGGGTCTGCTGGCTAATTAGTGAGAGCAGTTGCTCTGAGATTGAAAAAGCTCTGTTGACATCTCCTCCTCCTCCTCCTTCATCTTCTCCTCTTTCTCCTTCTCTTCCTCCTGCTCTTCCTTCTTTTTTATCCTTCATCTTCTCCTCTCCCCCTTTCTTCTTACACTTCCTTTCTCCTCCTTCTCCTTCTTCTTCTCCTCCTCTTTCTCCTTCTCTTCTATCTCTTCTTTCTCCTTCACCTCTCTTTTTCTACTCCCATTCCTTCCCTTATCTCTTTTTTCTCCCCCTCCTCCTCCTCCTCCTCCTCCTCCTCTTCCTCCTCCTCCTCCTCACGTCTGTCCTCTGACTGACTTGTGTCAGATTTGCACTGAAAGAGGTCATTTTATGTCACGTGAAAAGCAGATGCACAGTCATGTGGCTCTATCAGCTCACTGAAGAGATCACCTATGCATCCACAATGTGTGGCCTAAAGGGGGGTTTATGTATCAGTTAATCTAAGAGCAGACACACACACACACACACACACACACACACACACACACACACACACACAGAGAATTATGCCTGTAGAAAAATTAAAGGTGAAGGCCAGGTAGACACTTTTATCTAAAGCAACATAGACAACTTGCAACAATCAGTAATTGAACCCAGGTCCACCGCTTGCAAGAAAATGATGCCACCCACAGACTGTGACACAAACACAATGACACAAACACACAGGCACTTTCTCCTCAGAGACCCAGATGCCGGTGTGATCCAGGCTATATCCATTCAAGAGTCACCTCTGACCTGGAGCGCTAAAGATAGAGGCTTCTCAATACTGAAGCGCTAACCCCGGCCATCGGCTCCCTATAGCTTAGAACACTCAATGAGCATGGTGTGAGTGTGTGTGTGTGTGTGTGTGAGAGAGAGTGTGTGACTGTGAGTGAGAGAGAGTGTGTGAGTGTGTGTGTGTGTGAGAGAGAGAGTGTGTGAGTGTGTGTCTGTGTGTGTAAGTGAGTGAGCAGGGCATCACCTGAAGAGGTATGCTAGGCCTTATAGCAGCGCTTAGTCATAGGCTAACCACTGAGAAGGCTAAAGTCTAACCAGTGTGTGTGTGTGTGTGAGTGTGTGTATGTGTGTGTGAGTGTGAGTGAGAGAGAGTGTGTGAGTGTGTCTGTGTATGTAAGTGAGCGATACCTTATAGCGGTGCTTAGTCATAGGCTAACCACTGAGTAGTTTTAGAGAAGGCTAAAGTCTAACCCTCACCAGTGTGTGTGTGTGTGAATGTGTGTATGTGTGTGTGTGTGAGTGAGAGAGAGTGTGTGAGTGTGTGTCTGTGTGTCTGTGTGTGTAAGTGAGTAATACCTTATAGCATTGCTTAGTCATAGGTTAACTACTAATATAAGCACTTAGTAGAAAGGTGAACAAAGGCAACAGAGACTCAAGTACAAGGTGAGCGAGTGTGAAACAAAATGGTGTGTTTCAACCAAACTGCATCGTCGATAGAAGATCAATGCCCTTCCGGTTGGTGTAAAAGAAACAATTCCAGTCCATATAGATGGAAAAAGCGGTTCTGTGCTGTAGACACGGTGGATTTTTCAGCGGATCTCCCCGCCACTTGGATAAGGATGTCTGGAGACAGCTGCACTGCCCTGAGCGCTCGATCCAGCTCCTCTCACACACAGCTAATTAACATCCTCCTCTGCCGTGTGTGTGTGTGTGTGTGTGTCTGTGTGTGTGTCTGTGTGTGTGTGTGTGTCTGTGTGTCTGTGTGTCTGTGTGTGCCAATGACTGACTCTAGCCAATCTCGTTCACTCCATAAACTGGTTTGTGAGCAGAACTTTTCTTTTTTTTTCTTCTGGTGATGTAATGTGCATATTTCAAAATGTCAAGTAATATAATGGTAAGATATTAATAACGAGAGGTCTGCGGATCTCCCTGTGTATTAGACAGAGGTGGCGCGCGGAAAACCAGCGCTCACACTCCACTGAAAATGTCAGCCGTCACCTCTCCTGGATTCATTAAGATTTTCTGTCAGGGATTACGTAACGGAAAAAAAAAATAAAGAAAACACAGTTGCCATGGACCGACCGATGTTGTCTATGAACAACAGGTTTCAGTGTCTCTTCCCAAAATGTCCTCATTTACTTTTAATTATTATGATAGTATTATTATTATTAGTCTTATACAATTATAATATTTACTGACTCCATGATTAATGTACTGGCATGTCCTTACACAATATTGCACCATTATATTTGATCTGTTTCCTTGCCTCAAGCATTTAAATTCGTTAGCACGAACCATGACCAAATGTGACTGCAATGTAAAAATAGTCTGGATGAACTTCTATATTTTTGCCTATTTCAGCCGCACAGGCCATAGTTAAGACTGCCATGTAAAAATAGTAACAAGAAAGAAAAAAAAAAAGATTTGTCTCCTTCAAACCTTCAATGACACAAATGTAGGCCATGGTGAAAGTCTAACCAGGCAGTCTAAGTCCTGTAAAAACGACAGTATTCTTCTTTGGCTTTAATGGAAAAGAGCTTAATATATAGCTACGTTCCGAACATTGCACCAAATGCTCCGCACCTGAGCCCCACCATGGACACCTCCCGACCGGCTGCCTGAGTGCTTCTTTACAACCATGTCTGCTTCTCTTTCATCTGGGAGGTACATATAGCTGAAGGACAAACGACCAGGGGCCCCCTACTCCGCCATGTCTAACTTGATGGAGAGAGACACCCCATTTCATTCACTCTCTGCCACGGGAGATACTCACCAGAACCTGTTTCACTCCAGCCGTCACACCGTAGCGCCGCGGAACCTTTCCTGGGAATATGGTTCCGCAGACGTCGTTTATGGGTCTATCGATCAATAATCACGAAAGGGGTGGATTTTGTCACGTCCACTATTTCATCCTTATGTTCTCCACGCTTGAGAGCTCTGCTATCGATCGCCTGTTCCGAGTGCATTTTGACATATTAGCACGGGAGGAAGTCAGTTCGGTAAACTACAAGTCTTCGTGTTGGGTCGATGGGGGTGGGGGGTGGGGGGGGGGGTCTCTTCCGTCTCTTCAGTCAGCCACACAGGCCCTGCAATTCATCAGTGGACCGGCAGTCAATCAGTCACTCAATCACTCAGTCATTCAGCTACTGGCGTTTCTTTTAGATATGAAACTGATTCAATCTGCTTCGCCCTTTTTCTTCTGCTTTACTGTACGTGGGCTTGTGTATAGAAACAGCTGGTAATGTAAGCCTGCATAAATTCACTGGGGAGCAAAAAAAAAAAAAAAACTGCTTACAATGAGGTGATACTGTTGAAGGCTTCAGGAGGGATTTCTGAGCCTAAATTGCTGCTATGCTAATGTGTGTCCTGCAGATGGGGTTCGGGTACATTAATGCATCGGGGCACGAGCGGCGTCTAGTCGCTAATGTGTGTGTGTGTGTGTGTGTGTGTGTGTGTGTGTGTGTGTGTGTGTGTGTGTGTGTGTGTGTGTGTGTGTGTGTGTGCGTGCGTGCGTGCGTGCGTGTGTGTGAGTGTGAGGGTTCGGGTACATTAATGCAGCGGGGCGGCGACAGCGTCTAGTCGCTAATGCATCGCTCATATTAATTCACCAAAATGTATCTGGAAAAAAAAAGCAAAAAAAGCAAAAAGCGACACAAAAAAACGAACACACACACACAACAATCCCAGTGTTTGGCTTCAGGCGACGCACATCTAGGATCAGCATTTGTTCCCCCTGCCGAGGAGAGTGCTGCAGGATGTGGTTTCAACACACAGCCGCCGCGCATTGTGCACAGGTCTGCAAAATAACACTGTCTCTGTTTTCCATGCGTATTTCCACGAAGGGGCTTTTGAGGGGCCACTGTTGTCTTCCTCTCTGTGTGTTTTGTTTGGTTTTGTTTAGTTTTGTTTTGTTTTGTTTTTGGTTGGCTGAATTGACTGAATGTTTCGTCTTCCACTTTTCCAGAGAATAGATGAGAGAGGGAAAGTGCTGCGCGTTGCAATCCTGGAGTCCCAGTCTCCTAATTGCGTGCCTCGCTATTGGATTCAGTTTAGCAGCGATTGGTCTTTTGATGGCTTGGATGCTAAACAGATCCTTAAAAAAAAAAAAAAAAACATGGAAAAAAAAACAAATATCTCAGCAGAAAATGGAGGCTTTGAGCGATGATGGAGACCACCTGGTGAAGTGCTCACCAGCTCCCCGACTCAAAGCGCCAAACACAAACACAAACATGTGGTCATGCCGTGCTCCCAGGACTGCACCCGCAAGGAAGCTCACTAATCAACCTCACATCAATCCACAAACAACAAAGGACCCCTAATAGTCATCATTAAAATCATTTCACAGCACTCACATTTCTCCCTAAACCACCCCCCCCCCCCCACACACTTACCCCACCCATTGCTGGCCGATCTGTGAAACTCAAAAACTGGCAGGCGAGAGAGAAAAAAAGAAAAGAAAAAAGAAAAAGAGAAAGTATGCACAGATCAACCATTAGTCATAAACAAGATAAAACGCGCTGGCTTCAAAAGGACTTTCAAGCCAAATGGGCAAGGGAGGCAGATCAGTCACGCCCGCGCTGGGCCAGGGGGGCCTGGAGATAGCCAAACAAGAGGTAGTAAAGCTCGACTTAAACTCTACTGCATTCTCAGATGAGCATTCTCAAACACAGGTATCAATATACCCAAATGTATACTATAAAATACACACACACACACACACACACACACACACACACACACACACACACACACACAAACAAGCCAAAGAACTCCAAATAATGCACTAGGCTGCATATAGAACGGCAACAAGCTCTCTGGTACCACTGCGATACCTTGGCCATGCTGTAGTAAATATTAACTGCACGTCTGGGCAGTATTGAAAACCAATTTCAAACGGGCAGACTTTATAGTCTTCTCTCCATCCCTCTCTCTATATCACTTCCTCTCTGCCTCTCTATCCCTCTCTCCTCCCCTCCATGGTTTTCCACACTTTTTGGAATCATGATCATGTCTTACCACTGCAATCAAGCTAATTAAACTTAATGATGTAAATACATGATAGCTTAGAAAAACGCACTTCTTCTGTAGGCAGCAACCAAGGTTTGCTGTGGAATTTCTATGGACTTTACCTGTGATAGTTATTCCTCAAGGCCATTGACATACACTTTTTGTTTTGCAACTTGCACCTTACTTATCCTACAGCCCTCTTACTGTGAAACATAAACAGTAACTCACACACACACACACACACACACACACACATACATAAACACACACACACACACACACACATTCCTCACCACACACACACACACAGACAATGCATTCTAAGTTTCATAAACAGAGAGACTATCGGCTTTGGAGCTGATGATTTCTATAGTCTGCTCTGGCTTAGCTGCTAAATCTTAGCATGAGTACTAAAGCCCACAACTGATATATACTATATGCTCTCCTGACAGCAGAGCCCTAGATATTCACACAGTCCTCACACACACATGCTTCCAAAGGAAGTCAAACCTGTGTTATCTTCATAATGTATCTTCCATACATCCTTCATCCTACATTGTACATAGCTGACTTGTATTGTTTGTAATGTCTGTATATATTGTTTGTAATTATTGTGAGAGCTGCAAGATCCCAGAATTTCCCCACGGGATTAATAAAGTATTTATCTATCTATCTATCTATCTATCTATCTATCTATCTATCTATAATGTATATCAGCCGCTGAAGGCACACAGAAATGGAGGCTTTCCATATCAGGAGGGTCTGTCTGAGGACTAACTGTGAGATTCTTGATGCGATCTCAAACAGAGAGAAGTGAGCCGCTCTCAAGAGCTCATCCATCCAGTTCAAATCAGGTGTCCTGTCAGGTTGGTTAATGCGCTCCATAGCTCAGTTAAGAAAAGGCTGTAAAGTACAGTTCAAGGAAGTGTCAACATGAAAATATTCACAATATTGGGCATTCTAGCTTCCTAAACCCATCTCTCTTGTGCAGTATTCATACACGCTAAACACCCGGAGAAACACACAAACGCCAAACGCACGCACGCACACACACACACACACACACACACACACACACACACACACACACACACACACACACACACACACACACACACACACACACACACACACACACACACACACACACACACACACACACACACACACACACACACACAAAAGACCACTGGTGAGTCTCTAGCTGTATATTTGTAAAGATGCGGAACCTTATTTCTGATGTATTTTTCTTTTTCATGCCTTTCAAAAGAGAGAAGAGAAGCAGGAGCAAGACCCTACCTCCCGTATCCCCCTCATGCGGTGCAACCACATTGCTCTTAACACACACACACACACACACACACACACACACACACACACACACACACACACACTCACAGAGATAAACGTCTAACGCACACTCACACTCACACACACACACACACACACAGATAAACGTCTAACGCACACTCACACACACACGCACACTCACACTCACACTCACACACAGACACACATCAATGGCCCGTTGTATGTGTATGGGTGGTTGTGAACTATAAGCAGTTATTTAAGAGCATTCATTAAAATCAAATCAATACATTGCAGCGTTACGGGAGTGTAAGGGATGCTACATGTAACTGGACAGTTCACACGGGGAGTTGGTGATAACCCAGCTGTGAATGACATGTGTATAGGGACCCGCGGTGGTCAGGCGTGTGTGTGTGTGTGTGTGTGTGTGTATGTGTGTGTGTGTGTATGTGAGTGTGTGTGGGTGGTCAGACCAGGGAGTCTAGCTCCTTGTTCCATGTGAGTGTGTGTGTGTGTGTGTGTGTGTGTGTATATGTGTGTGTGTGTTTGTGAGTGTGTGTGGGTGGTCAAACCAGGGAGTCTAGCTCCTTGTTCCATGTGAGTGTGTATGTGAGTGTGTGTGTGTGTGTGCATGTGTGTGTGGGTGGTCAGACCAGGGAGTCTAGCTCCTTGTTCCAGGTCTGCTACACTGGAGCAGCCCGCAGTGGGCCATCATGCATATTGATTAAACAGTCATCACCTGGGAGATTTCTCTTCTCGTGTTCTTCACACCAGACTTGTCTTTAGAGCTCAGCGCCACACCTGGCCGAGCCCAGAGAACTCAACCGGCGCTGAATGGACCCCCTAATGGGGCGTCAATGCAGAGGGGGGTTCTGAAAGCTGTCAAACCCCATTTGTCTCAGGTGTGTCTCAGGCAAAAAGTTTTAGTTCTCTTGTCCACATCGTGTCTGTCTGTGTGTGTGCATTTGTGTGTGTGTGTGTGTGTGAGTGCGTGTGTGCGCGCATCTGTGCGTCTTAGTGAGTGTCTGTGTGTGTGTGTGTGTGTGTGTGTGTGTGTGTGTGTGGGCAGGGACGCTGGGTGGGAAGTTAGCAATAGAGTTATCACTGCAAGAGACTCGATCTCTGAGCAGCGTGTAAGTAGTGATTCATCATGAGGCGTTATCAGATTAAGCCCAATCTCTGGCTGCAAAAGCATACCCCTCCAGCGCACAGACACACACACACACAGACACACACACACACACACACACACACACACACACACACACACACACACACACACACACACACACACAACACACACACACACACACACACACACACACACACACACATACCCCTCCAGCGCACACACAGACACACACACACACACACACACACACACACACACACACACACACACACACACACACACGCATACCCCTCCAGCGCACGATTAATGACCTGTCTGATATGCAAGCGCAACCAAAAAGCCAAAACACACAAAAAGAACAAAATATCAAGTGTACATGTGTTTTTGTTCAATGGAATGCCACTTATCAGATTTCCTTTGCCGTAAGCGTATCTCTTTCAGATGCTGATATCATCTTTTATTCGGTTTTCGTTTTTCCTCCAAAAAGGTCATCAGTAAAGAGGAAAGAAAAAAAAACTGCAAATAACTATTTGGATCCCAAGCTGTAGTCTGCCATGCTGGTCTGTCAGAACCACTCCATCACATACAGACCCACCTGACAGGTCTTCTCGTTTAAATGATTCTGAAATGCTGTTTTGGCCATGGCTGTTACAGCTAACAAGACTCCGACCACATTACAAAGAAGAAGAAGAAGAAGAAAAGCAGAAAAGTTCTCTTTTGTTGCACCAGAGAAACACCTTAACCCTCTGGGGGCATACAGATTCTCCTGTAGGCACAGAAGTCTAAAGGTAGCTACACTCGCTTCCCCTTAAACCAGCTCTAATTTGTAAACCACGTTGTGTATAGTGTGTGTGTGTGTGTGTGTGTGTATGTGTGTGTGTGTGTGAGTGTGTGTTTGTGTGTGTGTGTGTGTGTGCGTTTTCTGAGAAGAACACTTGGGAACCAGTGTCATCTCATCCAAATTGACGGATTTGTGCACAGAGAAACAAACGACACATCTGATGAACACGAAGCACGAGCTTCCTCCGAATGTTCTTGGACTTCGTCTGAACAAAGAGCAGCAATGTGCTGTGGGCGTATCCGACTAATCCACTTGTCACAGATAAAACAAACAATGGCTCAGCGACGCAGCGCGGACGCATCTGACTAATCCACTTGTGACGTATAAAAAAAGTCTCACTCAGCGGAGAGCACTGTTTCTGTCTTTGTGCCAACTGTCGAGCTGCTCGTTGTCTGTGGCAAATTTAAACAAGTCATTAGCTGAATGGAATCTGAAAGACAGCTTCCATTGAGCGCGATGCGATGCGCCTTGTGTGTAATATAATAGGAGTTTATAGTAACATAACGATTGTGTTTGTCAAAGGAGTGCTGGGCCCACTGCAGAGGCATCAGATGTCTAAGAAGAAGAAGAAGAAACGGCGCGAGAAGACAGAAGAAAAGAGACACAGAGAGAGAATCGGAAGAGAGACGGAGGGGGGATAACGTCCTCCGAGTTCCCAACAGATTTAGCTAAAGGGCCGTTATGATCCTACTCGGCAAAAAAGCTGGGATGATGCGTTTGGAAGCTGGCAGTTCATCGCGCTCACGCGCCTTTAGCTCGGGGGGGGGGGGGGGGGGGGAGGCTCTTCTCGTCAAGTAGACATTCTACTGCCAATTAGCTCCCTTCCCAATGACAACAAGGGCTACAGCGTTGCTTTTGCGGCAGTGTGCAACGTCTTCTCACACTCTCCTTGCGAGTGGTGCTGTCCCTCTAAGCCATTTTCTGACAATCAAATTAAATCACGGCAAAAAAAAAACTGTGTTGTGGGCAAACTGTATTATTTTGATGGCAATCACACTAATTATCAAGAAGAAGATGAGAGCTAAAAACACAGAGAGATTTTCTTTTGCTATCGCAACTTTTTCTTGATGCATTGGGAGTATGCCTGTCAAAAAGAAATCATTACAAAAGACTGGTATGTTGGGTATGGTATTTTTAATAGCTTGTATCCTTGTTTACAAATACCTCTGAAGTACCTCATCATGAGCGCTACACACACACACACGATTCAACAGCAGTCGTATCTGTTCTGATTTGCACAAGAGGGACTAACTGAAGAACACATGGCAACTCCTTCAGACAAATCACCTGATGTTGTCAAGATTAGAATAGTCTTTACGTCTATGCAGTGAATCTGACAGCAAGCGCATGAATAATAAAATACAGTGTGGCGGAAAACGAGTAAAAATACCTATGTAACAATAACAATAACAATACCAATATATAACACCAACAATATCTCAACATCTATATGTAAATTATTCAGTAGATCTAAACTGAACTAAATTCCGTCAAAGTTTCATGCCTTACTCACGATTCTACTTCTCTATTCATGTCTTCCATCTTAGCTGCTATAGGGGTATCTTACAGTAAAATGTACTGACCAATTATTGTCAGTGTTTGGGACCATTCGTTCCTCAAAGCATCTCCACTGGTAACGTGATTTTAAGAGGTATTTGTACTAGGTCTCCAGTGATAGCCCTTAATCCAAATAATAATTCAGCCCTAACTTAATATTTCCTTCAGAAACTCGATTCATCTCTTCAGCCTCGCATACACACACACACACACACACCCCCCCCACACACACACACACACACACACACACACACACACTCACATGGAACAAGGAGCTAGACTCCCTGGCCTGACCACCACGGGTCCCTATACACATGTTATTCACAGCTAGGCGCATTTTACGGTCATATGTGTTTTACTCTGTCAACCATGACCTTCGCATACTCAAAGCCTCTCTGGCTCTGAAAGGGTGTTTGTGCTGGGTCTGTGTGTGTGTTTGTTCGTGTGTGCGTGTGCGTGTGTGTGTGTGTGTGTGTGTGTGTGTGTCTGTGATGTTTTCTCGATAGTCAGTCGGCGGCCACGACCTGCCCACTGTTGTGTTTACGCTTTCCGCTCGCGTGCGGCCACCTTGTGTGTGTGTTCCAGCAGCGTTTGACGTCTTGTGACCAAAGAGTGTGTCGACATAATAGGATTCGAGACCCCAGAGGTCCCCACTACAGGGAAGCTCCATTCACATTCCCTTAGAGAGAAGCAACAAAGAGAGAGAGGAAGAGGGAGAGAGAGGGAGCGGGAGAGGGAGAGGGGGGGAGGGAGAGGGAGAGAGAGGGAGCGGGAGAGGGAGAGGGGGGGGAGGGAGAGGGAGGTAGAGAAAGGCAAAGATGGGTAGAAGAAAGAAGGGAAGAGCTACAGCAGAGAAAGAGGGAGAAAGAGGTAGAGAAGACGTAGAGGAAAAAGAGATAGAAAGAGAAAAAGAGAGAGAGAGAGTGATAAAGAGAGAGAGAGAGCGATAGAGAGAGAGAACGTACAGATAGTATGAGGGTGGCGGATATAAACACTGGCGGTGATGCATGGCTGACTCTACCCTGGCCTACTCGATAGGAGAGGAGAGGAGAGAGGAGGAGGGGAGAGGAGAGGAGAGGAGAGGAGAGGAGAGGAGAGGAGAGGAGAGAAGAGGAGGCGCAGCCCGCCTTGCTATTCAGATAGCGAGGGACGGGGAAAGAGGCAGAGTGCAAGGCATCAGCCCTCCGCCACCACCCCCCACCCCCCCCCCCCCCCCCCTTTCCTCAAGTGTTTAACATTCCAGGCCAGCGCAGCAACCCGGAGCCTGTGCCTGGACTCACTCCCGCGCATCCATTTGCGCACACACACGCACACACACACCCACACACACACACACACACACACACACACACACACACACTCACACACACACACACACACACACACACACACACACACACACACACACACACACACACACACACACACACACATCCATTTGCAAACACATTAGGAGGAGGAAGGAGTGTTTACACGGGTTGGAACTCCATGCTTAAAACGCTTCTCAGCATCTCCCTCTCTCCCTCCCTCCCTCCCTCCCTTCCACTGTAACAACCCAGTATTCACAAGGCATCATAAACACATTCATAGAGGGTCATTAAGTATTCATAATGCATCACAATGATTGTTTTAATCATTATATAGACGTATGTCATAGTAATGGACTGCACCCATACAGTGTTGCAAGGTTATTATGCTATTTGTGTGTCATACCATTGTAATATTTGTATCTGTACATTTTCAGAACTTTTTTGGATGAATTTTGTACACCTACTGTATATACGTATATTCCTATTTATCTTATATATACTAATTTATTTAATCTCTCTATATCACTATACATATACTGTGGTACTTGTATTTCTATACTAAACATATTCATATGCTCATATATAAGGGTCAGATTAAAGGTCAATATGATCTTGTGCACAGTACTACACTATCCATAAGCACTGTGAAGATCCCAGACCCCTCGAATCCAGTCCAACAATATGTTAAGATATGGGAAACCTCTCCTATGATGTAACCATTAAACCTGAAATACAAAAAAAAAAAAATATGGTGGTCATCATGAGCTCTCATCTTTAAACCTGAAGGGTTTAACAATGTCACATGACTCCAGAATTCAATCTGATTGGCTGGCGTGTTGCCTCATTAAGACTTTGTCTTTGATTCCCAGAAATGAGTAAAAACAAATATAAAACCACATCCAACATGATGGACTATGATAATTTACAAACTAAACAGCCACCCCAGACCAATTTAGATGTTATACAAAGTTATGTACTCCCATTCACTCGCATGGGGCAAAACACTCCCATGAACCATTAGACTCTTCTGAAAGGCGTGGGTTTCTTTAGTTGCTCAGTGTATTGTTGGATACATCTGCTCCATCCATGTTCAGATTTTTCAGTGACATTATTTGTGCACACAATTCACACACTCCACATTTTCTTGCAGAAATGAATCTCTAGTTCCATACTGACGCTTCAATCGAGCCCCTCCAGCATCAAAGAGCACTGATACAATGAAATCGTTCACAGTGGAAACTTTCTTGGCACGTCCAACCCAGAAATCTTTTTTTACTATTAATGCTCAGAAAGAGAGATGATATATGTGATATATCACAAGGAATACTCACTCCAGTACACATCACAGCAAGATATGGGCCATAGCTGTGACAGCATTAGCTTCCTCTAATGTTAATGTACTAATGTACTAATGTTAAATAGTACAGTATATAAAAAAAACAATGTCCCTTGAACATATGTAGCTAAGAACACATACCATCAGCAGGGAAAATCTAAACTTGTCTGTCTTATGACAATCTAAACCCAGCTCGTGTCCACTATTAGTGGGGAAGCAATCTGACAATTCAGCTCCACAATGATCCGCCATGAAGGGGATTGCATTACTGGCCAATGTTCTGGGAGCACATGTTCAAGAAAGCATGGTTTTCTGTAGTGTTTGCACGCACGTTTCTAGTAACAGACATCCATGGGAGGCAAACGTGGCCTTAAGGTTAGAGACACGTGCTTGGGACAGAAATGTCGCCGGTTCGATCCTCCAGCAGGAAGAAATGGGGGAGTAAGTGAACAGTGCTTCCCCCTCCTTCATCCTCGGCTGAAGTGCCCTTGAGGCAAGGCACCTAACCCCCAATTGCTCCCCGGTTGGCTCGCAGCTGAAGTGGCTGCCTACTGCTTTGCTCTGGATGTGTGTGTATGTGCTCACTGCTCTTGGTGTATGTGTGTGTATGTGTGTGTGTGTGTGTGTGTGTGTGTGTGTGTGTGTGTGTGTGTGTGTGTGAGTTCACTGGCAATGGATGAGACCTCCTTTCCCACAGGGGATTCATAAAGCGTCTAAAAAATGAGTGAATGAAGGCGTTCTTCCCTAGACCGTTTAAACACATACTGAGATACTCAGTGAATCCCGCTCCAATGGGTTCAGATACTGAAAGGCGTTCTTCTCTATACTGAGCCACACAGATACAAAGAGGTACAGAGGAGGTACATTAAGGTACAAAGCAGCCTCATTTAGTCATGGCAAATGGACTGCATTTCTACTCATAGAGCACTCAAAGCCCTTTACAGATGAATGCCTCACACATCTACCCATTCATAAACACACACACACACACACACACACACACACAAACTCACACATCTACCCATTTATAAACCGATGGCAGAGGCTACTATCTAAGGTGCCAACCTGCGTGTCTGGAGCGGTTGGGGGTTCAGTGTCTTGGTCAAGGACGCTCTGACACTTGATGAGGAGGAGTCGGGATCAAACTAGCAACCTAGGCAGTCATGCTGATACAGAGGTTCATTTAGACACAAAGCAGCATCATTTAGTTATGAATGAAAGGCATAGAAGCAGTCATGCTGGTTAATTCCCTATAACCTGCCTGTATTGATGAGGGCTGCTACTCTTCTCTGTGCTGCTTGTATGCATTCGCATAACTATTGCAACACGTGAAGGCTGCAGCGATTAGTGATTAATGAAAACCACAGAGGCTGCCCCGATGGTTGGGTGCCCTAGAACCCGATGACACACATGACTCTAAAACACAATGACACACATGTCCCGCTATAATGCAATACTGTGCTACACATGTCCCACTATACTGCAATACTGTGCTACGCCTCCTCAGGATGTTTTGCCAGACGGATTCAGAGCAGCTCATCAACGACGCACGGCATAGTGGAAGTCTCAACAGGGCTGAGGCAGCTGTTACGCAGTTGCTCGTGTCGTTTGACGGGTCAAAAGCTCTGACTGCGTTCACAAAACACGCCGAAGCCCGGCCCATCCTTCAGCTCGGCTCATAAAATATTCAGCTGAAATAGAGAGAGATGAAGGGGCTACGCTTGAGGGGCCAGAACGCCGTTAAGTGCTCCCTTGGGCCCCAGGTGTGTGCTCTGCATCCCGTTTACATTTTACAGCCCTCCGCACACACACACACACACACACACACACCACCACCACCACCACCACCAACACCACCAACACCAGCAGCAGCAAGCCTAATTGGCTCCTATTGCGATTCCAGAGAGCTACAGTACAGGGGCTCCTGGTAGCTACGCATTGATGTTTATGAGGTGGGGGTTTCAGTGATTCCTCCTTGCATTATCAGTGTAGGCGCTAGTTGCGGTAAAAGTGGTTGATTTTCAATTGTTTGCTTCGCAGAACGGATGACACCGCTAGCGTCGCGCTAGTGACGCGGGAGCAGAGCACTGATTGGAGTGGAACGCGACGCTCATCACTGTCAGTTTAACATATCCTTGGAGGTTTTCAGGTAATCTCACCATGGGCATTCTGATCAAAAGCAGCAGAAAGAGTCTTCATAGGGGCGGGACGTTTCATTCCATAGTAAGATATTAGTTCTTCACATCAGTTGGCAACGAGATAGAACTCAAGGCAGGCTTGCTATTTTCAGTATGATCCCTGTCTTAACGCGCTGGTGCTAATGATGAGAAAAGGTTTGGGCTGGGACGCAATATGCCGTCTTAAGAGAGGGAACGGAAAGAAGCTGGTGTGGATGAGAAGACAGACGACACATCACAGGTCTTCAGGTGTGGGAATAGCGGATGATTCAGTATCATAATCACCACGCTGAGAGCTTAAACCAAGGAGACCTGATCATGGCAAAGAGTAGTATTACAACTACATTTCCTCTATCTCCAAAAATAGATTCTCTTCTATATGCTGTGTTCTAATAGCCTTGTCTATCGTGTCTCCTGTGATTAAATGCTGACGTGAGAATAAGATACTGTGATGAGCGGTGCTTTGTTTGGCGACAAGATGACTGGCACTTCTAAGGCGTAGGAGTGGCTCGAAACAGCAGCAAACCCCCCCTTCCCAAGGTAGCGGCCAAAATGGCCAAATCAGTGATAGATGTTTGACAAATCAGGGCCAAACCAGTGACAGATATAGGCCAAATCAAGTGATAGATGTTTGCCAAATCAGTGACAGATATAGGCCAAATCAAGCCTGTATCCGTTCCACACATGTATTTTGTTACCCAACAGGACTGTCAAAACTGCATTTAACATCTACCATATCATAGTTATTACATGGTTATTACTCCACATCCAGTGGTTCAAATATCGGAAAAATACATGGTTCTGGGGTATGTTTACTTCATGTGGTAGAACAGTGTTTTGTGCTGTCAGATGTTCTCTACTACTTAGACACTAATTTATTTCCCCCGAAATTGGTAAAATTAGCAGTACGGCATGGGAAAGGACAGCCCGGGAAACATCTAATTGGGCCGAAACATGTTCTCCCAGTTTCAGGTTTAACGATTTAAAAAAAAGTGTGTCAGCTTGTTTACATAACAGAATGGATTTTGTTTCAAAGGCCTAATGTCTCTGTAGAACAACAACTAGTAACTTATGAGGCAAACTGCTTGAGTTTCGTTTACTGTATGATGAAACTGACCAAGCCGGTAAAGAGCTCTGTGCCACCACAACACAGAACCACTGAGCCATGCACTAAGCAACAATAAAATAGAGGAGTAGAATGGATTTCTGACAATTGTGTAATTAAATGTTTGAATGCTTGAATTAGTCTCTCTCTCGCTCTCTCTCTCTCTCTCTCTCTCTCTCTCTCTCTCTCTCTCTTTCTCTCTGTCTCCTCCCACTCCTTTTCTCTCTCTCTCTCTCTCTCTCCATCTCTCTCTCCATCTCTCTCTCTCTCACTCTGTCCCCCTTCCCCCCCCTCCCTCTCTCTCTCTCTCCCCCCTCTGATGTAAAGAAATCCAAAGTTCAGTATTCCTTTAAGTAGCCGTTTCCTTTTCTCTCGAATGCCATCAAACCTGAGTTGTGTTCCCGTGAGGACCCAGAGGGGAATGGGATGATGTGATTTGAGAGGAATCCCATTGGCAGAGCTGGGTTGACGACCTCTTTCAAGCTAACAGAAATCGTCCTCATTAACTCGTCTCGGAAAAAGAATGTTGACACGGCAGATTTATGATGCATATTCCGACGGCCCTCTGCAAACCGCAATGAAAATATAGAGCGGATGCTCCGTACATGCCCTGTCATTTCAACAATAGACTGGGAATGTAATTAAAATAATTGGGGGATGTATTCCCATTCCGTTTCCCTCTGACATTCAAATTAAGTTTTAAAATAAAAAAATTAAAAAAATGCGTGGGAGAATGACATTATTCTTTCAGTATGTTGAGAGCTTGCTGATATTCACCAGGGATCAGAACATTATCTAACAGACCAAAAAAACTTCTCAAAGTTAAAAGACGACAATATAATGGGAGGTCTGTTTTTTTTTTTAACTAAATGTGTACATTTGTTGTTTCAGCAGTACTGTTTCTGAAAAGTTTTATAATGAACAGATCTTGGAGCCCTTGGAAAAAAGGAGGGAAGAAAAAGGACCCGTGTGTGAGGAGATGTCCTTGGCAGCGCCAATGAGAACCTTTCATCTTCAGAGAGGATCCTTATGCTGGAACAACTGGATGAAGCTTGTTAATTCCTCTGCCATGTTTCTCCAACATTCTGTTCGTTTATTTTCCATGTCTGCCTCCTTTTCTCACACATCTACACACACACACACACACTCAAACGCGCACACACACACATACATACACGCACACGCACACGCACACGCACACGCACACACACACGCACACGCACACGCACACACACACACACACACAAACACACACAATATATACTGTATTCTGCTAACACATCTCACTCTCCCTCTCTCTCATACACACACAAAGATACCTTTATTATATTTCCCTATCCTTCTAGCTCACAGACACACCTTAACATCCACTAGCATGTTAACATGTCTCTCACGTGTGTGTGTGTGTGTGTGTGTGTATTGTATATAATGTGTCCTCTGTCTCTCTGTTTCTCTCTATCCTATCTTACTATGTGGTCCTCCATTGCACAGCTTGGCCCAGTACCTCTCATTAGGAGACAAAATGGCGATCTTTCCTCCTCCTCCTCCTCCTCCTCCTCCTCCTCCTCCTCCTCTGCCTGTTCCTCCTCCCAAACACGTTCAAGCATTCAAAGGCTGAGGAGGGGACGGGACGGGTCTCATCCTCGCCTGTCCGCGCCCCCGATGTCGACAGCCTCTGAGGCGCAGAGCAAAGGAGGAAGGGAGGCGCGGGTGGGCCTCTGAGGCTCGGCCATCCCGGACACACACACACACACACACACACACACACACACACACAGACACACACACACACACACACACACACACACACACACACACACACAGACACACACACACACACACACACACACACACACACACACACACACACACACACACACACACACACACACACACACACACACAAGTGGCAGGTGAGCTGATCAAAGGGGAAGAGCGGCCGCCGCCAGAGACCGGCTGAACACTGGCCAGACCCAAGAATAATTAAACAGTGACTTAGACAGACGGAAAGAGAGAGAGAGAGAGAGAGCACAGGCGCCCGAGAGAGAGAGAGCACAGGCGCGCGAGAGAGAGAGAGCACAGGCGCGCGAGAGAGAGAGACCCTGTCTGTTAAATGGGGTGTTTTTGTAAACGAACATTTGTCGAAAAAATCTCGAATACAATATATTATTATTGACTCATTATAACAATAGCCTTATTTATTCACACAAATCAATTTTTGTATGGTAATCACTTCAGGAAACAATGAGTTCATTGTAACTATTATCCGCCCCTGCAGATACATACTGTAACTTCTGCAGAGATGACATAAAGATGAATTGATTATGGAAACAAGGAATACGAGTATGTATATATATATACAGTATATATAGGACAGCTGGAACAGTGGAACAGTGAAAGAGCAGATGTTACATATATCAAGCATTTGGTGCTGCTTAAGTGGCTTTTTTTCTTTTTCTTTTTGCTGTTTGCTTCATGCACTTCAGGGAACATCATGGAACTTTGAATGGAACTCAGTAGTGTGTCACCATCACACTGGCACTCACTCATCTGAGGCTCCTGATTGGGTGATGGGCCATTACACTTACACTGTGTGAAAAAAAAAAGTCGTCACCAGGCTGACTCCTTAGGCTGCCACTCACTCACACACACACACACACACACACACACACACACACACACACACACACACACACACACACACACACACACACACACACACACACACACACACACACACACACACACACACACACACACACACACAAACACACACACACACATAGCTCTGATGGTCACTAGGCCTCTGAGTGATAAATGGACTGAGCTTGAGTGGAGGAGAGAGAGGATTAAAACAGTAATGTATTGAACTCAGTACTGCTTTAAAGGAGACAGGGAGAGGGGAGCAGAAGAGAAGAGGGAAATATATAAAAAGGTAAAAAAGGCAGAAAGAAGTATGGAGTTATTTCACTGTCAATGTTGAAATGCTGGACAGAATACCTTACACAAGAACGTGCATAAAACAAAGAGCACTTTACAGCGAATAGCAGAGAGGGAGAGAAAGAGAGCGAGAGAGCGAGTGGAAGAGAGAGCGAGAGCGAGAGCAAAAAAGAGAGAGAGAGAGAGAGTGGGAGAGAGAGCGAGAGAGAGAGAAAGAGAGAGAGTGAAAGAGAGAGAGAGAGAGAGAGAGAGAGAGATAGGCTGCTTTGAATGCGACCCCTTTATGACTACTGAAACAATCCCAGCTCTCTATTGGGATCACGGCCCGGTAAGAGCCCTCTCACCACCTCTGCCCACTGTCTGTCAGCTCCTGTTAGCCGCGATGGCCACGCACACCGCACGTTTGCCTCCCTCGCGCAGAGGTCTCCATGCAAACGCCTGACCTATCGAGCGGGCGATGAGAGAGATCGCTGGCCCCGGGATGGATCTCCGGGAGCGCTGCGTACGCACCCAACAATTAATCCATTATGGACGGGCGCTCCCGCTGGACTAACAGGAGATGTGTGTGTGTGTGTGTGTGTGTGTGTTCATTATGGACGGGCGCTCCCGCTGGACTAACCATGCAACGGGGTCGGAATACCAACACGGCTTAGATGAGGCTGAAGGCTGAGGAGGAGGAGCACCGCTAGGCTAGGCTAGGCCAACCCAGAGACGCTAATACCACAGCACAAAGACAGTGCTGCCGATAGAGGTTTAGCCTGACGTGAGGTGAAGAAATGGTGAAGTCCGTACTGACAGAGAGAGAGAGAAAGGGTGGGGGGGGGGGGGTGGTAAAGAACAGGACAGGAAAAGAAGGCAGAGAAGAGAAAAAGGGAGAGACACAGAGAGAGAGACTGAGAGAGAGAGAGAGAGAGAGAGAGAGAGACAAAGAGGGAGACAGAGTGAAAGACTGAGAGAAGGAGAGAGAGAGAGAGAGGATGAAGAGAGAGTGTATGGGGATGTGTGGGAGCAACAGAAAGTGGACTGGGTGAAACATATGATGTTACGCAGTGTGTGTGTGTGTGTGTGTGTGTGTGTGTGTGTGTGTGTGTGTGTGTGTGTGTGTGTGTGTGTGTGTGTGTGTGTGTGTGTG
>NC_137919.1:4127613-4130113 GCF_963457725.1 Sprattus sprattus
GTGTGCGGATGTGTGTTTTTGTCACTAAACTTGATTTCACTGAGTGCTCAGTAAGCGAATACAGCAGATGAAGAAACACACCGTTCCTCTGACGAGCGCTACGCACGTCAAGCAAAGCGATGTGAATAAATCGAGTGAATCAAGTACTGCTGCGCATCAACTACAAATGACTGTGGAAACAGTGATTGACACCAATACCATCCCAGGACTGCTTCCTTCCTCTAAATAAAGTATATACTTGCAGCTCTACTGTCTCCCTCCTCTAAATAAAGTATATACTTGCAGCTCTACTGTCTCCTTCCTCTAAATAAAGTATATACTTGCAGCTCTACTGTCTCCTTCCTCTAAATAAAGTATATACTTGCAGCTCTACTGTCTCCCTCCTCTAAATATAGTATATACTTGCAGCTCTACTGTCTCCTTCCTCTAAATAAAGTATATACTTGCAGCTCTACTGTCTCCTTCCTCTAAATAAAGTATATACTTGCAGCTCTACTGTCTCCTTCCTCTAAATAAAGTATATACTTGCAGCTCTACTGTCTCCCTCCTCTAAATATAGTATATACTTGCAGCTCTACTGTCTCCCTCCTCTAAATAAAGTATATACTTGCAGCTCTACTGTCTCCCTCCTCTAAATAAAGTATATACTTGCAGCTCTACTGCCTCCCTCCTCTAAATATAGTATATACTTGCAGCTCTACTGTCTCTTTCCTCTAAATAAAGTATATACTTGCAGCTCTACTGTCTCCCTCCTCTAAATATAGTATATACTTGCAGCTCTACTGTCTGCCTCCTCTAAATAAAGTATATACTTGCAGCTCTACTGTCTCTTTCCTCTAAATAAAGTATATACTTGCAGCTCTACTGTCTACTTCCTCTAAATGTAGTATATACTAGGAACCCTACTCTCCAAAGCCTGGCAAGCAGTCAGAAAAAGACGTGCAGGGGGCTCAGCTACTGGTTGGAGGTGGTGGACTGTGGACCATCTGTGCACAGGAGATTCAGCAGACTTTAGCAGATGACTACATAATATGTGTGTGTGTGTGTGTGTGTGTGTGTGTGTGTGTGTGTGTGTGTGTGTGTGTGTGTGTGTGTGTGTGTGTGTATGGTGTGTGTGTGTATGGTGTGTGAGAGAGAGAGAGAAAGAGAGAAAGCCTATTTGATGTTGCTGATTTTACTTATGATAAGGTGTTTCACATACAGACACACACACAAACACACACACACACACACACAAACTGCATCTTGCACACATGGGCACAGATCCTAAAACCTACTGACAAATGAAAACACCCAAACATGTAAAGGAAAGGCATCCGACATCAACCCAGAAACACAGCACCAAACATTTGCACACACACTCCCGCACACACACACACACACACACACACACACACACACACACACACACAAAGAGTGAGTGTTCTTCCTCTGATCCTGCGTGGGCTGGAACCGGCTCCATTTGCATGTGACACAGACGCAGACGCAGACAGCGACACCCACGGCGACAGCATCGCCATGGCACCCGTAGCTGGCAGCCCGAGGTGAGATCGCAGGAAGCATCGCATGGCGTCGCCACGGCAATCTGGAGCGTCCGCAGCCCCGTTAGATAAGACTCCTTCAAGACTACATGATGCAATGGCACGGCACTTGCCTACGGGAGGTGTGTGTGTGTGTGTGTGTGTGTGTGTGTGTGTGTGTGTGTGTGTGTGTGTGTGTGTGTGTGTGTGGGCTTTGCAGTGTACGGTACAGGAACAGAAGGCTCCGCAAAGAACTACAAAAGAAGAAGAACGAGAGCAGTTCTGCGGGTTCCCTGAAAAGTTCCCTGAAGTACATGATGTAGTGGCACAAAAACAGCACTTATTCACAGCACACGTTACTGCAACAGAAGGCTCCACAGACATGTAAGAAGGGGAACTAAATTGGTTCCCTGAGTTCCATTTCAAAGTTCCCTGATGTTCCCTGAAGTGCATGATGCAAATGGCAAAGCACTGCATGATGGGAGGGCTTCATCATGTATGTGACAGGAACAGAAGGTCCCACAGAGAACTAACAAGAAGGGGAACTAGACTGCCTCCATGAGTTCTATGAACAGGTTCCTCAGGTTAAACGTTCTCTGTGAAATGTTTCCAATGGAGAGGGTATTGAATGTCTTTAAGTTGATCTATTCAGAGCTATCCAGTTTGAATGTGTGACATAGAATATCTTTGTTCCTCCTTTCAATATGGATTGAAAAGAGTGCATGAAACCAACAAAATGTATAATAACCTTCCTCATATGTGGCCTCAGGAACTGTTTTATAAACAATTATATTCACAGACCCTTTTTTTAAGGTGAAAATAGTTCTATCAGCTCTGGCGAAAGCACACACAGACATACACACACACACACGCACACAGAGATACACACACGCACACCAAATTCACTCCAGAAACGACATATCTCACAGTGGGGATTTTGGTGTGATTATTGGGGATAAAGATGTGAGCCAGGAGGAGTG
>NC_137919.1:4145113-4150113 GCF_963457725.1 Sprattus sprattus
GTGTGCGAGGACAGGTATGATCTTACAGGCCTGCTTCGTGCCCAAAGACATAGGCCACACATTGTTGAGGGGGCTGATGTTACAAGTACCCACGGCACTTATTTTTTATGACTACGCCAGCGTGACCACTTATTAACCTCTCTTATGTGGGCATGAATGACAATCAGCTGGCCAAGGTGAAAAGGCGGCCATTTTAGAAATAGCAGCCGCTAAGAGAGGAGATGGTTTTTCCCCTGCGTGCCCAGCGGATGAGTGAGGAGGTGGAGACTGGCGAAGTTCACTAAGTGCTTTCCCTATTTTTTTTCTCCCTGAAGGTATGAACATTCTCTATACTCTCTCTCTCTCTCTCTCTCTCTCCCTCTCTTCCAAATAGCAGGAGAGCAAATGAACAACTGTGTGGGTGATGTACGTCATGCAGAAATAGAAGAAAAGCACAAGGTGTACCCCTCAATACACTGACAGACACGCGCCGCACACTCAAACATACACACATGCACACACACACACACACACACACACACACACACACACACACACACACACGTACATACACTCACACAGATACAGACAGACTAGCATACACACCTGCTTTAGCACACACACACACAAACAGACACACACACACACACATTTACACACAGATACACTACTGCATTTGCGCACACACACACACACAAATACACACACAAACAGACAGACTAGCATACACACCTGCGTTTGCACACACACACACAAACATACACATACACACACATTTACACACACACACACACCTGCGTTTGCACACACACACACAAACATACACATACACACACATTTACACACACATACACTCCTGCGTTTGTGCACACACACACACACAAATAGACACACATACGCATACATACACATGTGTTTGCACACACACACTCACACACACTCATAGACGCGCACACACACACATAGACGCATACACACCTATACACACCTGCGTTTGCACACACATACAAACATGCATGCAGTGCATACACCCTCTCAGACATATACATATGTGTGCGCACATACCCATACGCACACACACACACACACACACACACACACACACACACACACACACACACACACACACACACACACACACACACACACACACACACACACACACACACACACACACACACACACACATACAGTACATTCTCTGTCTCTCTCTCTCTGTCACTCACACACACACACACACACACACACACACCCACACACACACACACACACACAGACACACACACACACACACACACACACACACACACACACACACACACACACACACACACACACACACACACACACACACACACACACACACACACATCCCATTATGGAACACCTTGGTTCATTTCTAGCCTCAGTCCATTTACACTCAGTACAAATAGCTTCAGGATGGTAGCGAACTGGAAGTGGGCACTCCCCCCCCCCCCCTCCACCCGTGAAGTGGATGACAGGGCATCAGGATGAATGTGTTTGTGCAGCTCAAGGCCTTAATTGGTGGCCGGGCGACTTATAACTTACCTGGGATTACGGCATTGGCAAAGGCATCCTTTAACCGGCTGTCCGAACGCCGGGATCGATCCGGGCCGTTTTTCACTCCGGGCCGAGCACTCGGATCGCCACGGTGACGGGGACTGGGAGAGCTGAGTTATGGCCGCTTGCAACAAACCTCCTCTCTCCCCCCCCCCCCCTCCCCTCTCGTTCCTGTCTTGCTTCGACCCAACCCCCCGAGAGGAAAATCGATACTAATGACCGGATTGCTAACACCTCCCCTCCCTCCCTCGCTCCCCGCTCCCCGCCCCCCCACCTCCTCTCCAAGTTCACGTAAATGACTGACATCCAATTAAGTGTCTGGTGAGGAACCTGTAGCGATTACTGTCTTCCGTGCTCATTGATTACGGATGGGCGCAGCTGTCTCATTGGATCGCTAAGTGCCCGCTCCTTTTTTTTAATTTATCTATATGTTTATTTATTGCATGTCGACTAATAGTGCCAAGTTGACCTTTCCCGGGCCTTGCCCCAACATCGACAGAGTGTGGCTGAACAAGGGGAAACGGGGCAGTGAAGGGGGCTGGGATTGACAGCCTGCTTTCAGAGATGTCAGTTTCAGGCAAGAGTATTTAACATGTGCCCTCTGCAAGGCAACTCCCGTCAGAAAATGACAGGGTCAGAGGGATATTTTCTGATGTCTGAAATAGGCATGTTAAAGGAGCAATCCATGACAATCCATGACTCTAATCCAATTCAATGTTTGCCAATTTGTATGTTTGTGAATTGCTCCTCTAGCTGCCTGTTCAATGTGGGCACTCTGCTGTTTGTACACAGGCCAGGCTATGTAAATGGGAAAAAAATTATAATACAGTGGCTTGGATCGAGACGAACACTATTCCAGCCAATCCACACATAGCTTCAGGAGGAGTGTAGTGTGATTGATGTTGAGCTAAAATATCGCCAAACACTTTGCCAAAATCGCGGACTGCCAAGATGGCGGCCTGGACCTTGACGTTCCCTTTCATTCAGGAGAGGGCACATCGACAGCCGTACACATGTGATTCTGCGCCTTAGAGTCGAGGCCAGACACTTCGATCATGAGACGGAGGGCACATCTGCAACAGAACACGGATGATTCTGTGCCTCAGTCAAGGCCAGACGCTTCGATCATGAGACGGCAACACAGGAGCCCTGCCAAAGACTGCCAAGGACTGGGGATCACCCAGCACAAACAAACATTGTGAAAGCCCTCTCTGTATCGTACAAGACGCTGGAGGCAAAAAAAAGTTAGCAAATTATATAAACACACAACTGCCATGCTCTCAGCTAACCTCAGACAGAGTGGGAGTGGGGAGAACAACACAACAACAACAACAGGAACAACAACAACAAAAACAAACAGTTGGTTTGTAGGTGCCATGACTGGATTATAGGGTTACTAGTTGTTTTTTAAGCTTTCAGAGGATACAAGGAGGTGAAAGCCACTCTGAGATGAAACTCCGCACACCCACATAGTTTGGGACAAATGAACATTTGTACTGATCAAACTGGGTTAGTGTTTGCTTCTTTGCATTCTGTCATGACTTTTTGAATTGAAGAGTCTTCGATTTTACGTTAACTCTTCATCTTAGCAGCACCACCGGGCAGCTATTTCAGGCACATTAGATCAAGCTCCTATCTAAATGAATGGGGAAAGATCCATAACTCCACATGAATGGTCAAACAGACATTTCAGGTACACCATGTGAATCCACGTTTGAATCTGACATAAACGGTGTACACACTATTTCCTCAACCACTCAAATGTTGCTAAAAAAGCAATCATATATCCATGCCATATCGAGGTTCACTTCATATCATGTTTACATTAGCATACCCAAAAAGTCTTCATAATTACTTCATTATCGGGAGGACATGTAGAATCCTTCCCAATTGAAAGAGAGATAAAGATCTAAATATGTGAACATGTTCACCCACATTCACACACACACACACAAAAACAGGCCGAAAGACTTTGGGTGATTAGGAAGGTTTTGGACGTATGCGTGTGTGTGTATGTTGTGTGTGTGTGGGTGTGTGTGTCTGTGTATGTGTGTGTGTGAATGACAAGAGAGAGAATGTATGTGTTTGTATGTGTGTGTGCGCGTGAATGACAGAGAGAGAGAGACAGAGAATGTATGTGTTTGGGTGCGTGTGTGTGTGTGTGTGTGTGTGTGTGTTTGTGTGCCTGTAGAAACAGAGGGTAGACATTACGGACACCTGCTCTGGCTCAGTCTCCTCTTCTGTTAGAGGCAGTCAGGCACAGCAAGCTTCCAACACACCACACCTCACCACCATTTACTAAACACGGGGGAGTGTGTGTGTGTGTGTGTGTGTATGTGTGTGTGTGTGTGGGTGTGTGTGTGTGTGTGTGTGTTTGCATTAAGTGAAACAAATTGAGTGTAACTGTATGTGTATGAGTGTGTGAGGCAGTATGCGAATGTACTGTATGTTTGTGTAAGTTTAAGTGTGTGTGTGTGTGTGTTAAAGACTGACATCAGCACTCTTGGGTCAACTAAAACACAAACACACACAAACACACACACACACACACAAACACACACACACACACACACACATACTCTTTCTCTCTCTCTCTCTCTCTCTACAACACACTTACACACACATACAATTGCAAATGCACATGCATTCATACTAACACACTGACACACACACTCTCTGTCTCTCTCCCTCTCCAACACACACACACACACACACACACATATGCATACAGTTTCATGTCATCAAAAATAATTGCACAAACACACCACCACAGAGAGACATGCTCAACATAAACAACAACAAAATGTGCACAAGAAGGCACTTTTGTCAACACGCACACACACACACACACACACACACACACACACACACACACAGCTGAAGCTGATAATGACACCATTACTGGAGGGAACATGTCTCTCTCTCTGTCCTGGAACTCTATCCTGGCCATGCTCCCTGTTTCCCTCTCTCACACACACACACACACACACTCACTCACTCACACTCACACACTCACTCACACACACACACTCACAAACTCACACGTACTCACACTCCCCCTTGCTCTCTGTTTCCCTCTATCTCCCCCTCTCACATTCCTTCAATCTCTCTCTCAGTCTCTTTCTCTATATATTGTTCCTCTCCCTTCTTTCCTCTACCATTCCTTCCCTCTGTACCTCCCTCTCTCTCCCTCCCTTTACTTGATTCCTCTCTCCTTCCTCCTCTCTCATTCCCTATCTCACCCTCTCTCCCTCCTCCTCTCTCGTTCCCTATCTCACCCTCTCTCCCTCCTCCTCTCTCGTTCCCTATCTCACCCTCTCTCCCTCCTCCTCTCTCGTTCCCTATCTCACCCTCTCTCCCTCCTCCTCTCTCGTTCCCTATCACACCCTCTCTCCCTCCTCCTATCTTCATCTATCTCTATCCCTCATTCTCTCATTCCC
>NC_137919.1:4162613-4165113 GCF_963457725.1 Sprattus sprattus
CTGTTCAAGTTTACGCACTGAATAATGGCAGCTTTTGGCCACTTCCCAAACTATGACCAGATGCGGATGTGAGCCAGACTTCAGCAACGCTCTGTTAACACCCCCGGCACACTGCGATCTAACACTGGCAGAGTCTCGTGGAGTTTCAGGCTCTGTCCCACCTGCGTGGCGTTCCTTGACGTCAAGCACACCCCTCTCACTGCCACTCAGCTGAGCAGCTCAGAGCCACCAGCTTACTGCAAGGGGTTGATTTGATTGGTCAGAAGAAACCTTGGGAACAGGGCTGTGTTCATGGCTTCATACGTGTTTGTTGAAGCCATCCTTAGCAGCAACAGTATCACAGTGACATGTTTTTTTGACAATGATTTCAAAAAGAAAATAATTAAATCCATTTTGAGTTTGAATTTGCATAGACAAAGAAGTTTGGGTGGGTATTTTCATCTCATGAAAATATCCCGGTATTTAAATATGTTGTCTTGTTATTTTTGTTGTTATTCATGCATTCGTCATCCTCAGATGCCGTCCCCCCCCCCCCGTCCCCCCGTCCCCCCATCCCCCCCATCCCCCCCGTCCCCCCCTTCCCCCACACCCAGAGCTAAGATCTCAATAGTTCAGTGGCAGAGGGAGCGAGGAGCGAGTAATTAAAGTTTCATAAGCAGCAGCCACACACACACACACACACACACACACACACACACACACACACACTCTCACACACACACACAGCCACGGCGCGGCGTCGCCTGTGAACATGTGAGAGAGCCTCTGAGGATAAAGGCCAGGGTGGCAGCAGGAGGCTTTTTGAGGTCTCGAGGGGGCGGTGGGTGCCGGGTTGGGGTGGAGGGGGGGGGGGGGGGCGTCACGACACAGGTTACCCTTACGGTACCGCCGCCCCAACCAGCTTCAGTGCCATATTTTCAAAGAGCTGTCCACCCAAAGGTGACCTCTAGTGACCTTACTGGCACAGTCACGTCTGTGACGGAAGTCATGTCTGCCTGCACAGAAATACCAGTCAGAAGTAGATGTGAGCGAGATCACTGGAGGACAGCTATGTTCCACCACAGACTGTGTTCATGTGGATGTACTGTGAAACGTTAACCACTAAAACGAGGAATTTAACATCTTTTCTTGTGTGTTACTACAGAAGAAATGTCCAAGTCATCGACTATGGGACAGGAGAGTATGCATGACTTGGAGAAGTACACCATTTGGCTGTTTGACTATGGGACAGGAGAGTATGCATGACTTGGAGAAGTACACCATTTGGCTGTTTGACTATGGGACAGGAGAGTATGCATGACTTGGAGAAGTACACCATTTGGCTGTTTGACTATGGGACAGGAGAGTATGCATGACTTGGAGAAGTACACCATTTGGCTGTTTGACTATGGGACAGGAGAGTATGCATGACTTGGAGAAGTACACCATTTGGCTGTTTGACTATGGGACAGGAGAGTATGCATGACTTGGAGAAGTACACCATTTGGCTGTTTGACTATGGGACAGGAGAGTATGCATGACACCATTTGGCTATTTGACTATGGGACAGGAGAGTATGCATGACTTGGAGGAGTACACCATTTGGCTGTTTGACTATGGGATAGGAGAGTATGCATGACTTGGAGAAGTACACCATTTAGCTGTTTACATTTACATTTACATTTACATTTAGTCATTTAGCAGACTCTTTTGTCCAAAGCGACGTACAAGGGAGAGAACAGATGTTTGACTATGGGATAGGAGAGTATGCATGACTTGGAGAAGTACACCATTTGGCTGTTTGACTATGGGATAGGAGAGTATGCATGACTTGGAGAAGTACAGCATTTGGCTGTTTGACTATGGGACAGGAGAGTATGCATGACTTGGAGAAGTACACCACTTGGTAAAAGTCAAGTCCAAGTCTCACCGACAGCTACTCTGATAACTCACACCATGCAGCTCAACTAATTACACGGGGAAATGGTGGAGAGCGCATAATAAACTGAGTCCCTAGCGCCCGCCAGGCCTGACTCACTGTACTAGCAGGACATTAAAAAAACCCTGATACAATTGTGCTTTAATGACCGGAATTGTGTTGCTAAGATCTATGAAAGCTTTGGAATACTTTTTGGACTACAACTCTGTTATGTTGAGATGAATATTGGACTGAAATATTTAAAAAGCAGACACTCCTTCGTCCATGGAAGTGCAGAAATTCACCTGAATCACCAAAACATTTAAATCATTGGGATTTAGTCCTTAACCCAAGACGCTGCCCAACGAGATCTGGGGCCAAATGTTTTTTCCGACTTAATTCTCAAGTCGATGGCAGCTCAATGTCTAAGTGGGTATGAACAGCTAGTCCAAGTTAAAGGGGACATTCAGTGAGCACTCCAAATAAGTGACAAACACAAGAGAGGATGATCACCCAAAGCCTGGGGATCAATGGCAGCAGTTTAAATCCTCTAAGGGGCATTCTGGAATTATTCCTTGAACATCCAGAATGTTTACTGACAAC
>NC_137919.1:4170113-4174285 GCF_963457725.1 Sprattus sprattus
GGGGAGAAGGAAAGTATTTAAAACTGAAGAATGATCAGCTTATGGACAGCTGCTGCGAGAAGGCATTATACCGTGTGTGTGTGTGTGTGTGTGTGTGTGTGTGTGTGTGTGTGTGTGTGTGTGTGTCTGTGTGTGTGTGTGTGTGTGTGTGGCTGCTGCCAGAAGGCATTACTCAGCACTTTAAACAAAGGTTTCGTTTGCAGAAACAATCAGGGCCCTAATTTGAATGTGGTAATATAGCATTAATATGCCGATACTATGCCTGTTTATCTTTATTTTCGTAAATAGGCCAAGCGGGTCTCTAACAAACAAGAGCATATTAAATAGTCAGAGACGATTTACAACATTAATTGAGGAATGTTCCGTAATCGGACTACAGGTCGGCAAAGCACTTTGTCATGTGCTTCAACACATCTTCTCGTTTCTTTTTTTTTAAGATTTGTTTTTGGGCTTTTTATGCCTTGAATTGACAGAGCAGTGAAGATTGTGACAGGAAATGAGAGGGCAAAGAGGTGGGGAGTGGACAGGAGAAATGGCATCGGGCCGGATTCAGACCCGTGACCTCCTTGAGCTACAAGCCCGAATGTGGTTGGGGCTACTGTTTCTATTTCTGATTCACCAGAGGTCTGCTTTCAGCACACATGTGAATGCACTGCCTTAGACATGGTTCTACACTAGTTCTCTTTGGCAGAGTGTGTGTGCGTGATATTGCCTTAGACATGGTTCTACACTAGTTCTCTTTGGCAGAGCGTGTGTGAATGCACTGCCTTAGACATGGTTCTACACTAGTTCTCTTTGGCAGAGTGTGTGTGCGTGATATTGCCTTAGACATGGTTCTACACTAGTTCTCTTTGGCAGAGCGTGTGTGAATGCACTGCCTTAGACATGGTTCTACACTAGTTCTCTTTGGCAGAGTGTGTGTGCGTGATATTGCCTTAGACATGGTTCTACACTAGTTCTCTTTGGCAGAGTGTGTGTGCGTGATATTGCCTTAGACATGGTTCTACACTAGTTCTCTTTGGCAGAGTGTGTGTGTGTGATATTGCCTTAGACATGGTTCTACACTAGTTCTCTTTGGCAGAGTGTGTGTGTGTGATATTGCCTTAGACATGGTTCTACACTAGTTCTCTTTGGCAGAGCGTGTGTGAATGCACTGCCTTAGACATGGTTCTACACTAGTTCTCTTTGGCAGAGTGTGTGTGCGTGATATTGCCTTAGACATGGTTCTACACTAGTTCTCTTTGGCAGAGTGTGTGTGTGTGTTATTGCCTTAGACATGGTTCTACACTAGTTCTCTTTGGCAGAGCGTGTGTGCGTGATATTGCCTTAGACATGGTTCTACACTAGTTCTCTTTGGCAGAGCGTGTGTAAATGCACTGCCTTAGACATGGTTCTACACTAGTTCTCTTTGGCAGAGTGTGTGTGAATGCACTGCCTTAGACATGGTTCTACACTAGTTCTCTTTGGCAGAGCGTGTGTGAATGCACTGCCTTAGACATGGTTCTACACTAGTTCTCTTTGGCAGAGTGTGTGTGAATGCACTGCCTTAGACATGGTTCTACACTAGTTCTCTTTGGCAGAGCGTGTGTGAATGCACTGCCTTAGACATGGTTCTACACTAGTTCTCTTTGGCAGAGTGTGTGTGCGTGATATTGCCTTAGACATGGTTCTACACTAGTTCTCTTTGGCAGAGCGTGTGTGAATGCACTGCCTTAGACATGGTTCTACACTAGTTCTCTTTGGCAGAGTGTGTGTGCGTGATATTGCCTTAGACATGGTTCTACACTAGTTCTCTTTGGCAGAGCGTGTGTGAATGCACTGCCTTAGACATGGTTCTACACTAGTTCTCTTTGGCAGAGCGTGTGTGAGTGCTATTGCCTTCCTATGCAAAACAGCTGCTATATATAACAGGCAGTTCTCACTGGCTGAAGCTACTGTATATGACTTTCAGTACAGAGTGCCATTACTCTATATAGCACAGTGGTGCCTGATACTGAGCTGAAGGACTGCACAAATCTGACAGATCTCCTAAATGAGCCATGGGCATATGTTTCACACCAGATGTGCATGTATTTCAGCTAGGGAAGTGTTCAAAAATAACCCCTTGGAGTCTAACATGTCACAAGGCAGCAGTTGACTAAGGAATGGATTTGGACAGTAAGCTCCTTTCTGGGGTTCCCATATAGTTACTAGTACGGTTACCCACATCTGAATGTGGATAGACATCTGCATCTCTGGACCCTGAAACCTTATAATGAACTTCATGACCATGTTCCCAAGGAGACTCTCACACACTCACACACAGACACACACACACACACACACACACTCTCACACACTCAGACACACACACACACTGTTTCCAATGAGACTCAAACAAAAGAACAAGGGAGACTTCCCAACAAAATGGAAAACAACTACATTTACAAGTTAGAAAACAACATCACAGAAAGCGACTTTGAGTCAAACAACATAAGTTGTTAGAAGCTGTAACAAAGAGTTTTGTTTTTTATTAACTTGAAAAATGTCTTTACAATGTATGCTTAACAGTGGTTTGATCTGTTGTATGCCAGTGTGTCGTAGCACTTTGCTTAGCGTAGCTTTGCTTAGCGTAGCTTTGCTTAGTGTAGCTTTGCTTAGCGTAGCTTAGCTTAGCTCTACATGGTTTTACATGACAGTGGTTTGATCTGTTGTATGCCAGTGTGTCGTAGCACTTTGCTTAGCGTAGCTTAGCTTAGGGCTACATGGTTTTACATGACTGCGCTATTTACAGTTCAGGGAGGGCTGACCGTCCTGATGAAATATGCATTACGCTTCATTAGCGGATCCCTCTCAGTTATCTCTCCTCGATTAAGAGAGCTTGCCAAGTTTTTATGAGGTCCCTTGAAAAAAGGAGGGGTGAAAATCTATAATGCATGGTTATTAAGTGCCAAATTAGACCTGTCTGCACCGTCTAAAAAAATAGACTAGCGCCCCTGCATAGTGCATAGTGGACACACTCAGGCATCAGCATAACAAGGACTTAGAATTTAATGATCTTCTAGAAGTAGGTCTTAATTTCTCAACAGCCCTGATTGTAAACGCAAAGATTCTGTGGCCATATACTGTATATATAGATTGTTTCCCAGCAAATGGTAGCATTTACTGTACAAACATGAAGCAAACTATTTTATTTGGAGCAGCTCATTTTGCCAAACTAAAAATCCACAGCCAAGGTCATAACACATGGTACAGGAGGTAGAGAAGTCGTTTAGTAATCAGAAGGTTGCTAGTTTCAATTCCCTGTCAAAACATCCTTGAGCAAGACAGTGAACCCCTAATTGCTCCTGATGTGTGGTGTGCCATCAGTGTAAATGTAAAATAAATTGTATACATTGTAAGTCGCTTTGGATAAAAGCGTCTGCTAAATGACTAATTGTAAGTGTGTTATTCAGTCCATTACACCCTGCCTTGTGCTCTTTTACTGCTCTGGCTTCATCTCCAGCAGCCAGGGATCAGTGAATGGCCAGAATGTTCCGGAAGCTGTGAGGCGTGACTCAGAGAGAAGATATGTGTTGTTGCTTTCAACGTGAAGCCTTAAGGTGAGGAATTACAGAGAGAAGACAGGGACAAGTGCTGAGAGCATCCATGGGACAGGGGATGAACTGGGAATGATGTGTTTGAGTGTGTGTGTGTGTGTGTGTGTGTGTGTGAGTGTGAGTGTGAGTGTGTGTGTGTGTGTGTGTGTGAGTGTGAGTGTCAGTGTGTGTGTTTGAGTGTGTGTGTGAGTGTGAGTGTGAGTGTGTGTGAGTGTGAGTGTGAGTGTGAGTGTGTGTGTGTGTGTGTGTGTGTGTGTGTCTGTTTGTGTGTGTGGGTGGGTGGGTGTCTGTTTGGGACGGTGTTCATGTGAAGAGCACAGAGAGACAGAGGGGATGGGGGGAGCGAGAGAGAGAGAGAGAGAGAGAGAGAGGAAGGGACAGGGGGGGGGTGGCTGAGTAGAAATGGAACACAAGGGAGAGAGTGAGTGAGTGAGAAAGACAGAAAAACTGAGACAGAAACAACGGGAGTAAAGATGATAGGGAGGGAGCTGGAGAAAAACAAGAGATTCACACAGAGAGGAAAGATACGAGGAGAAAGAGAACGCGATAGGGAGCGAGAGAGGGACAAAAAGAGTACGAGTGAGAAAGAGAAAG
>NC_137919.1:4174485-4191985 GCF_963457725.1 Sprattus sprattus
AGTGGCCTTCAGCTCAAAAGGAAAAAAAGAAAATATGGCAAATGGGAAGGTGGAAAATAAATAAAACATTTCCTTCTTGGCTAGTGAGGGGAATGGAGGGATGGTAAGCAGTGTGTGTGTGTGTGTGTGTGTGAGGGGGGGGGGGGGGGGGTTGGCGTTTTGCTTTCTTGTTGTCAGAGGGAAACATTTCATTTAGGGTTGAATGAAAAAAAAATCACGAAAGTGCACAAACCAGGTGTATCTAATTATCTGCTGCTATATCCTCATGATAGATGCGCCCTTGGGAGTGGAACACAGCGCGTGTCATAATGAGGATTGTTTGGTAATAAAGGAAATATACAGTAGAGGAAAAACAAAAAGAAAACAAAAGAATAAACCCAGACGCTCTCCACCGCACACAGAGAAGTCCACTGTCAACCAAGCAACTAGGCTCTTCAGCACCGAATTTAAATCAGATGGTTAATTAAGCTCTGAGAATACAGCAAATGTAAATGCAGAAGCGGAGTGCTATTTTCAGAAAGTGAAGCTGCCTGTTGTATTTTTTGCACATGACATCATCTGTATTCTAGTCTATTGTTTGTCAGTGCTGTATCAGTTGTGGCTGCGTCGTCACAGTGGAGGTGTTACCGTTACGTCACCTCCGCCGTGGGCAAATGAATACAGTATCACCGAGCGGTACAGCACGTCAAGCGACAGCGGTAATGAAAGCTGTGCAAGGGCTGGTGCTGATGCCAGGCGCTCCCTATACTGTAGCTGTGACAGTCCCGGGCCCCCGCCATTGCTTCAGCGCGGCCCGATTATGTCACCTGGAAAAGAATCTCATAAACCGCAATTACAGGGCTCCACCCACTCTTCTGGGAAGCGGTAGGGGTGGGAAGAGAGAGAGAGAGAGAGGGAGTAAGAGAGAGAGAGAGAAAGAGGGGGTGGGGGGGGGGGGGGGGGGCGGGGTAATGAGGCTGCTTTTGGAAGGCATCCGGGCTGGCTGGAAGAACATCGTCTGCGGGGGTGATAATAGATGGAGAGGAAAAGCAAACCACTATGAAGGAGACGCACTAGCCTGACAGCCTATGGAGAGACTATAATGGGCCCAATGCAATGTGTGTATAGATAGGATAGAGAGAGTGAGTGAGAGAGAGCGAGAGAGAGAGAGTAAGAGAGTGAGAGAGAGAGTGTGCGAGAGAGAGAGGAGGGGTTCATTTTTTATATATTTTCCATTTTCCTTTATCGAAGATTTCTGATGCTCATTGCATTCATTGCTGTTTTGTTTTTTTAATCACTGTTAATGTTGTGTTGCGTCGCCATGTTCAGGAAACAGATACACCAGTAAAACAAATTGGACAAACTGTACCAAACTAAAAAGAGAGAAAGAGAGAGAGAGAGAGAGAGAGAGAGAGAGAGAGAGAGAGAGAGAGAGAGAGGAATGGAGGAAGAGAGGGCCACCAGAAGGTTTTATCGTTGTCTCTCTCCAACCACTTCACTGCCAGTGACTATATATTACTGGAACCCCCCCTGCGATATGACGGATGTCGGGCAAGCAAATCGACTTGGAAGAACCACTTTCAGCGCGGACAGAGAGAAAATTGTTGAATGGTGGCAATCTTAGAAACCCAAACGCTCAAAGGAATGGATGACTGGGGAATACTTACAGACATGGGTGCGGGGGTGGGGGGGGGGGCTCAGACCACAAGGGCCCAATAGGCAGCTCATCATGCAATGGGCCAGTCACCAAAATCCCTTTTCACCCAAAACACACACACACACACACACACACACACACACACACACACACACACACACACACACACACACACACACACACACACACACACACACACACACACACACACACACACACACACACACACACACACACACACACACACACACACCATCCCTCCCTCCCTATGGGGCAGCTGTCCAACTCATTCCAGGCAAGCAGCTTGGCTTTGGGGGCTTTTTGTAGCGATGGTGCTTTGTGTGGAAAGGTAGGCTAGACACACACGTCAAAATCCCCCGTCCACTCGCTCCAATCCCTGCCTGCTGTCACTCATGTCGCTAACTGGGTGGAATCCTGCTTGACATGGAGGGGGGATGTCATCCCACGCTACAGCATTCTGAAGTGACAGAAAGCGAAAGAAACGTCTGGTGTCCCTCGCAAGCACAGGGCTCAACGCATCTCTGAACGGTATACACAGAAGGAAACAGAAAATGAAAGAAATAAAGTGAGTTTTTTTTGAAAGACGGTGGACGGACGCCCTGACTTGCGTTCAGTGAATCTGTCAAAGCTGGATTGAGAGGGCTTGCGTTCATGTTTCTTCACAGTTGGTGTCTTCGACGTATCACAGGGGATAGGGGTATATAAACCAGCTCTCAATGTGTACCGCAAATGTCTAAACTGGAAATGTTCATACTGCAAAGCAAGGGGGCAATTTTAAGTATCAAGAATTGAAAAAAGTACAGCCACCTTATCATGTCTGGAACAAAACACCTTTTGAGAATATAATTACACCAGCACAAATATTTTGCATGCCAACAAAAACAAAAGATCAATTCTCCATTAATTTGCTTATCAAGCCACAGTAATAGACCATAGCAAAACCAAATTAACTCGCGGTAGTCCATGACACAGACGGTGCAAAACCCGTTTATCTGATGTCCGATGATAAGATGCGTAGGCTCAAGAAATCAAATCATCCTCTGCCGGTTCGCTAAATATCATTTCAAGTGGCCGGACTCTTAATATGCACCGAGGTGCCCCCCCCCTTCCCTTTCCCTTTCCTCAAGGGAGCGGGGATGTGAGATTCCGCTCTTTGCTCGTTTGCACTATATAGCGCCTCAGCCGATGAGAGCTCCGCTGATGTAACACGTCGGTATGAGCTGCCTGACATGCAGGTTCCGCCTTTAATTGGCAGCCATTAAGACTTCACGGGACTTAGGTGATAATTAAATAATTCAAAGAAATAATCAAATAAACACGAAGCCTGTGCGGAGGTACGGGCGTTCCAGAATACCCCGCAGCTGCTGCGCATAGTCTCCGTTAATTAACTTTAGCTGCACATCCACTGAGAATTGTGCACATTTAATCAAAACGAAATTGAGAGACATGATTGAATCACACACAGATGCGTTTTTCCATTAGCAGAAAATGCAACAAAGCAATTCCCGATGTTACACCTGCTCCAAGAGAGGTTGTCAATCCCATGCCCTGACTTTAAACAGTGGGTTTACATTGAATGTAACGTGAGACTTTCGAAGAAACAAAATGGCTTGGATAGTAAGTTTGAGCTGCACAGAAGCATCTCGTTCGCATCGTCCACCGTGAGTCTCCACCCAATTAGTCCCCTGAGAAACGCGCGCACATACGAACGCTACGCACGCACGCACACACACACACACACACACACACACACACACACTTCTCACACTCTTTTAGTGTGGCCAACACCATGTGATTAAAAATGCCCCCCGAGGTATGTGTGAAGCTACTCATTCTGCCCGTTAATTTCAGCTGGGCTGGCCGAGATACAGGGCATCCATTCCATTGGGAATAAGCATCGACTCCCCAAGACTTCTTGAGCTGGCAGACAGAGCTGCTCAAGGTGCAACCACAACTGGAATTTCGGAGCCGATCCAAGTGCTGATAAGAAACCTATTCGAGGCTAGGTCTCAGCATTTCTACGTCCATCGTCAAAACTAACCGATAGCTTCAAAATATCACCACAACCGTGTCTCCACGGGCTTTTAACTTGTCCAAACACAGAATACTCACAATCAGCACACTGCTTATTCGTATGCGTAAGAGTTCAGTATATTAATTGAAGCACCACATTTCGAGAATGCTGGCCACAAACAAATGCACCGTCCCGAGTGTCAGATGTACTTGCACAACCCCGTAAAAAGTAACATGGATGTCGCACAAGCATCATCAAAGCATACACTGCAAGCATAACTCCAAATACTACTTACTATATATCCCGGTAGATGTTTGCAAATCCTCGGAAACTGTAATTTAACAACAAGAAGGAGGAAAGACAAGCAAGTAAGAAATTGCACCCGGCGTCTTTACTGACAGTATAAATCACATTTTCATGTCTAAAACCTCATCACATGGAAGGAATAATACCGCTCAAATAAAGACCTACCAAGGCATCCAGAAAATTACAATCCAAAAGAAATCCAAGGGAGTCTTATCTTTCTTCGTTCCAGTCAGAAACAGCAATGATTTCTTATTCCAAAGACAGGCCCCAAATCAACTGTAAAAGAGAAGACATCAAATAGCCAGGTCAGTCCCAGATATTATCGAGCTCTCCTCGCAAAAAGTATTAAACCTGAGGCGCCAAAAATAACCACAAAAACACTCGCTACAGTCGGCTGAGAGCGTGGTAGGTACCTGCTCTTTCTCCCAGTCGGTTGACATAACACCAGCACAAACGTGGGAGAACGGGAGAGAGAGAAAAAAAGTGAGGGCGAAGCTTTCTTTTGAAATCACAGACAGCGTTGGCTGCCGTCAGAATCGTGCCGTGCACTGCAACCGCCGGTGGGTTGGAGAGCGAGAGGGTTCGCGCGCGCAGAGGAGAGAGAGCTCGCGCGGGAGGGAGGGAGCGACTGTTATCAGATGCTTTCACACACACCTGCATTCCCGTAACGAGCCACTTGATGGCCGGCTAAAAGTCAGTGAAATCAGCGTGTATCTGTCTTTTTTGATGTCCCGGTCAAAAAAAATCAGCGAGTAGCAGAGTGATGTCTTGCTGTAGTATTTTTAAAATAGTGATATACCATGACTCGAATCAAATATGAAATACCCTGGTTAAGATATGAGCTGACTTAGCATGAAGTCTGGTGTTAAGTCTGTTTACCTTTCTTTCCTATAGAAAGCTGGCTTTAGAGCTACATTAAGTCAGTGGTGTAGTTTCATTGATCCATAATGGTTTCGATAATAATAACTGGACAGTTTGCTACTATTTTCTCTAATGGTTTGGTTACTGATGAGAATACTCATATCCTCATGGTGTTGTGGAAACCATACAAACTATAAACATTTACCATTTGCATATATCTGTAAGACTTTCCACAGTGATGTTCTTGGGAATACTGTCTGAGGATTATTCACTATATAAATCCGTATAATGTCTACAATTATTTTTTTGTTGAAGAGTTTGAAAGGATTTTAGTTTTATAGCAGAATATTTGCATACATATTTTACTCTCTTCCTTTCAAAAAAGCTGTGGGTATCATCTAAAAGACTGTATTTGCATGTCAGTGTGTGCCTGTGTGTGTTGTCACGCTACTCAATTAAGAATAGGATGACAATGGCATGATAGATTAAATGGATAATGAGCAGAGACTAAGAACAGCTAATCTGGATTTGCCTGAATTTATCTGATTTGTGCGTATGCAGAGTCCCCGGGTGTCAACATCTAAGCACATTTCGCACATTAACACTAATCCCACTAATGCTCTTTGCCTAACCCTCCTCCTGTACAGAGCTCTCTTGGTGTCCTGTATCCTCGCTTGCGAGTTTAGATTGGCTGGTTAAACACAGCTGACCCTTTCTGCACCAATCGATCAGCCAAGTCGAGTCTGTGTGGTCTTAACTTGATATAAAATCAAAAGGAGGGACAGGAACTAACAAACAGGGGGGCGTAGCTTTGTCGATACTCTCTGTACATTCCCATACGTGTGACATTTCCTCAAAGGTCGAGCCAAACCAAAGCCTGCCATGCTGCCAGAAAGCGGCTGTGTCTCCCACACGTTATTGGGAGAGACAATGTCAGACACACACACACACACAGACACACACACACCCCTCCCCCCTTACTTGGGACTGGGGAGAGGACTTTGATGCAACCTTCTTGCACATGCCAGCCAAGGTCATTCTGATTGTCGGGAAGAAGACATATTCCAAAAGGCCATCTAACCTTACTTATTGTGTGAGTGGCAGCTGAACTAAGGTGCTTCGTCAATATGTAATACTCCCATCACAGTGACGGATGCCCTTCACATTGTTCTATAAAACAATTCTATATTTTACTACAATATTCTTTCCCAACTTTGAACATTGCAATGACTCAATAAATTGGTTAGAGGTTTTCATCCGAGACGATGCACGAGGTTTAGGGAGTAAGGTGTGAGTTGGTATTAGTAGCTATTGTAGCAGGTTGGGGTAGCAGAGCCTCCAGTAAGGTGTGAGTTGGTATTAGTAGCTATTGTAGCAGGTTGGGGTAGCAGAGCCTCCAGGCGAGAGGCTGTTGTGTAGCCTCCCAGCATGCTGTGGGGCAAGATGCTGCTGTTGCTCAGCAACACCTGATGCCATGTCCTGGGACCTGCTGAGGTGAGTGCAGCCATTGCCCACTCGGGCAGCCGGGGCCAACTGCCGGGGGTTGGAGGAGGGGGTCCAACTTCAGCGGTATGCCAGGAGCCGCCCAGAGCCAATGGATGGACTTGGCCGCGATCGGGACCTCTGGGTGCAGCCTCTACCTCCACCACGGCTCACTCAGGAGCCAACCCTGCGATGCTGGGCGATGAAGCTACCACACTACAACGGGGTAGAGGCACCAGAGATGTGCCGATGGCAGCCCGGTTCAACGTGTGGTCGGCTCCAGCCAGGATGACTCCAGGAACACATCTGCCTGGGTGCACCGTGGACCCTGACGGCAGCCCTGACTGAAGCGAGTGGGAGTTGAAGGTCCACAACTTCTTGCATCGGTGGATGTACCCCGAGGCTACCCTCTACCTGGGTAAAGAGGGGTACGATCCACTCTCATGTCGCCGCCATGTCCTCCACCCCAAGGGTCCTCCAAGCCCCCGCTGACAGCCAGAGGGGGCGCTGCATCTTTGCTGCCAGCCCGAGGGTCCTTTCATGTTCTTCCTTTGGAGAATGCCCTTGAAGCGACTGAGCGAGTTAGACTCCAGTAGTGATGGGAATTTCGATTCACTTAGAAGATTCATAGTCGTTTGAGTGAATCACTAAAAAGATCCGAATCTTTTGAGTCCTTTGAATCTGAATCAGTAGAAATTTTGTCGCTGACTGAGCCCAGCAGCCCACTCCCTAGTGCCTAATGCGCACGCTCACAGCAAACCACTGTAATGCCGTTTTGAGGATATCCAGGGGAAATACGCAAGCACACACACACACACACACACACACACACACACACACACACACACACACACACACACACACACACACAGTAAGCCTAGATACATTGAACAAATTGTAATATGATAGGCTTGGCTGGTTAGGCAGCTTATCAGAATTAAATATGTAATTTCCGAAATTGTGAATAGATACTTATTTTTTATTCTTACTTAATTTAATAATTTAATTGTCATGTTTACAATAAACAAATTTCAAGAAAATTGGTTCAGACGAGTTACAGTCGATTTTGACTGAAAGAAGTCATCAAATGATTTAAGTCAGCTTATCTACCTTACCTTACACGTTAAACACGGCCTGAAAGTAGCGTTAATGCTGTTACAAACGTAGAAAATGAATCTGACGACGGGCCTGCTTGCTGTATCAATCAATTGAGGTTGGGTGAAAGACTAACTCAAAGGATTCAGGTGAAATGGGTCGGACTCGTATCCGGCTGGGTGAAAGACTAACTCAAAAGACTCAGGGGAAATGGGTCGGACTCGTATCCGGTTGAGTGAAAGACTTACTCAAATGACTCAGGTGAAATGGGTCAGACTCGTATCCGGTTGAGTGAAAGACTAACTCAAAGGACTCATATTGAATGGGTCGGACATATTTGAATATTAAAAAGGATACAAACATCGGAGATGTCGCCAACGTGACTATCAGTCTCAGATAGCAGTCACGTTGGCGACATCTCCGATGTTTGCATCCTTTTTTATTTCACCTGAGTCCTTTGAGTTAGTCTTTCACCCAGCCGGATACGAGTCCGACCCATTTCACCTGAATCCTTTGAGTAAGTCTTTCACTCAACCGGATACGAGTCCGACCCATTTCCCCTGAGTCTTTTGAGTTAGTCTTTCACCCAGCCGGATACGAGTCCGACCCATTTCACCTGAATCCTTTGAGTTAGTCTTTCACTCAACCGGATATGAATCCGACCCATGAATTCGCTCAGTCTATCTGGATCTGTGTACAGCTCTGTCTACAGGAAGTTCTTATTCAACCATGCAGCTGGCAGCTCCGGATCCGTATAGCCTGCTATGCTATGCTTAATCTAAGTTACTAGCAGATGAAAAACGGATGTGTTAATGTTGTTATAGACCTACATTTTGATGACATTCGTGCATTGTTTTAATAATGTCGTCCGTAGCAGCCAGAACCGAAAGATTCAGGTTAATTGAGACCACGGACTCGTGACTCATGGGTGAATGTAAGGATTCGGATCTTTGAATCCGATTGACTCAGATTCAACCACCACTAGACTCCAGCAGAATGTCTTTTGGTATGAAATAATGGAAGGCAACATTAATGTCTGTCTGTTCATTGGCATTGTGACTCTAAACACATTTTGCATTTTACAAGCAATTTGAAATATTGCTGTCATTATTACTGTCCGATTGAGTAGATGGTGACATCATTTTAAGTTAATCTTTGCCTGTACCTACTCCTTAATTATGTGATTAGGGTAGTATGTTTTTTTTGTGAGTCCACCCTGATCCTGTGTGTAAAACCAGTTAAGATCAGGGTAAGGTGGAAAGATGGGAATAATAACATGCAACTATGAAACGAAAATCAATGTAGTAAATTCTGTAATTACTAAACTAACATATGAACATTTTACACAAGACTATTTTAAATAAAGTTGGACCTATTTTTTTTCAGTTGAACTATCCCTTTAAGCAGCGACTCCAAACAAGCAATAACTACAATTTCCATACAATCCCCATCATCCACAAAAAAACACAACAAGACTGTATTTCGGCTTAGTTTTTTAGGATGAAATCATCGTTGTGCATATGCATCAGATCTCTAAGGTCTCTCCTGTCTCTGAGACAAAAACAACCAGAAATTGACAGGAACAGATCTGAAACGTTTCAGTGCAATGCCTGTGGGCCATTAAATCATCGTAGCCTATTGATTGAAATAGATAGATAGATAGATAGATAAAAACGTTATTGCCACACAACAATGTTGGTGGTATTCTTTTGTCAGAGGTAGCTCAGGCCAGTAAGGAGAGGAGAGAAGGGGGTAGGGAATTTTTTTTTAAATACAAATACTCCAGGTCAGCTTTTGGAGTTCAGGAGTCTGATAGCAGAGGGGAAGAAGCTGTTATTGAGGCGTGTCTTTCCAGCTCGAATAGATCTGTAGCGTCTTCCAGAAGGCAGAAGTTCAAAAAGGTCATGTCTAGGAAATAGGTCATTTAATTTGAAATCACACTTGAATACAACACTTGGTTGTATTCAAGTGTGTGTGTCAGTCTCTGAGACAAAAACAACCAGAAATTGACAGGAACAGATCTGAAACGTTTCAGTGCAATGCCTGTGGGCCTTTAAATCATCGTAGCCTATTGATTGAAGTAGGTCATTTAATTTGAAATCACACTTGAATACAACACTTGGATTCCCCAGCTGTGGTTCTCACTCGCCTCAGCGACTGCACTGCCCTGCTAGCGGGTCTCCCAGCATGTGTGTGTGTGTGTGTGTGTGTGTGTGTGTGTGTGTGTGTGTGTGTGTGTGTGTGTGCCCTCCTAGCGGGTCTCCCAGCATGTTAAACCCATTGGAGCTCCACAGTGAAACCCGTTCAGATGGTCAAAGATGCGACTGCAGGTTGGGTTTTCAACCGCCCCCAAAAGGCCACATGTCACACGGCTCATTGGCCTTCACAGGGCGATCATGGATGCCCAAATCACATTCAAGTCACTAATACTTGCCTCCAGACTGACTTCTGGGTCTGAACCCATCTACTCGAACTGAAACATGTGACTTATGCTCCCTTTCAGCCATTGCGCCCCCTACAGGAACACTCTGGCCCCCACACCCCTCACATACAAGGCAATCTTAGTCTAGACTGTTCTTATTGGCTGCTCCCATAATAGTGGAAGGAGCTACCAAATGCTATCAGAGCAGGGGCACTCCTCTCTATCCTCAAGAATCTCTTGAAGACTCATCTCTTCTGAAAACAGGTAGATAGCTCACAATATGACACTTCTTCAGCTTTTATGGCGCTAAAACAGCGTTTCATCTTCTTCAGCTGACACGTACCCAACAGTTCTCAATCTCAAATTCAAAAAAAATTTCACATTCAAAGGTGGCTTTGTAAATGGACACACAGACTCAGTATGATTGAATTTCTCATTCCATAGTGTCATTGTTTGACTATCTTGGTCTTGATCCAAAAGAGACTTCTACAAAAGCAGGGAGGTTAACTTGAAAAAAAAATTGATTAATGTGACCTAGTTCTGCATCTGCTCTTGGCAAGCGCCCCTTCACTTGGTTTTGGGTTTGTGTGTGTATGTATGTGTGTGTGTGTGTGTGTGTGTGTGAGTGTGTGTGTGTGTGTGTGTATGTGTGTGTGTGTGTGTGTGTGTGTGTGTGTGTGTGTGTGTGGAGGTAGGATGCTGGTGCTTAAGAGAACTCTAACACATCTAACACTTGGTTTGGGTTTGTGTGTGTGTGTGTGTGTGTGTGTATGTGTGTGTGTGTGTGTGTGTGTGTGTGTGTGTGTGTGTGTGTGTGTGTGTGTGTGTGTGTGTGTGTGTGTGTGTGTGTGTGTGTGTGTGTGTGTGTGTGTGTGTGTGTGAGTGTGTGTGTGTGTGTGTGTGTGTGTGTGTGTGTGTTAAGAGAACTCTAACACATCTAACGCTGTCGCTATCATCGTTGCCTCACCTATTTCAGGCTGTACAATAATACCATGACTTCATATCTCTCGCAGTCAAACATCTCCTCTGAGATTTTTTCCCAGGATTATCTGACACAGAGATTTGCATATTTAGCTTGGCGTGGAATCTATTACAGCAGACTTTTGTATGTGATGTGTGAAAATGTGTGTGTGTGTGTGTGTGTGTGTGTCTAAAAGTACCAGGTTTTTTTTAAGAACATCCATTGAATATTCATAGTGCTAAAATGCATCTGGATAGGGCTAAAACATTGTACAGTGTCTGGCGCGCTGGAGCACCCAGGGCGAGCGAGAGAGGGCGGAGGAGGGCAGCGGGAGGGGGGGGGGGGGGGGGGGGGGTTGGGGGTGGGGGGGTTGAGGAGGGGATGGTGGGGGGGGGGGCGTGACTCCAACTCTGCTATCATTAGCTCTTACCAGATTAGAGCGCCACTAACCTCCCTCTCGCCCTGCCTGGGGTAAAAATGATGAGAACACTCAGACACACAGACACACACACACACACACACACACACACACAAACTCAGACACTCGCTCTCGCCCGCTCTCAAAGACCGCTTGGCAAAGTGCCAGACCTTATTATGAGCCCTCTGCAAAACAGCCTAAATAAAACATGCACAATACTCCCTCTCTATTTCTCACACACACACACACACACACACACACACACACACACACATATCCATGGTCCTGCAAGAATCATTTTTTTAATATACACATGCTTTATCACTCACATAAACACACACAAACACACACATTCATACACAAACACACACACACACAGACATGTATCCATGGTCCTGCAAAGATAATTTTTTTAATATGTGGGTGCCCATTACTCTCTCTCTCTATTTTGTTCTTGTTGTTGTTCTGTGTGTGTGTGTGCGCGCCTGCCCTTATGTGTGCGTGTGGTTGTGTGTGTGTTTGTGTGTGTGTGTGTGTTTGGTTGTGTCTGATATATACTTAACTCATTTCTCTCTCGTTCTCTCTCTCTCTGAGGTAATTTCACACTGGGCTGTGATTGAGTTCTGTGAAGAGCCAAAATATGGCCTCACCTGTCACCTAGGATTATCCTCACAGTCCTGATCCCATTCTGGGCCGTCCTCTGGAGATGTCAAACACTATCCAATCCAGTCCTCAGCAACCAGCGCAGTCACAACTGGGCTACACACACACACACACACACACACATACACACACACACACACACACACACACACACACACACACACACACACACACACACACACACACACAAAACACAAACACACACACACACAAACACAAACACTATCCAATCCAGTCCAGTCCTCAGCATCCAGCGAGGCCACAACTAGGCTACTCGCTTAAAATTAGAAAGAGCAGACAAAAACAACAGCAGAATTCCTATTCCTAACAATTCCCATGTCAAACTCGGAATAGGAAGGAAATTAACCAATGGATTTTGCTCAGTAGTAATTGTTCCATAACCATTAAGGAAATTACTGGCGTATGATGCATTTGTGAGCTTATTAGTATGCATTGTGGTAAGCATCATCAAGGGTCCCAGTGAAGCCGGAAGTTGCACTCTTTCCCCTTCCAGTTCTGTGGCTACACACATGCAGAGACAGCAGGGATGGGAGAGTTACGTTTACCGGGCATGTTAGTATACATGTATTAACATGTATGAGAAGTGTACAGTATAATTTCTAGTACTACCCACTGCAGTAAGACCTGCTGTAGGATTATTTAAGTTCAATGAAACAAGAATACTTAAATTGGTTCAAATATTGTCTCCCTGCTGGCAATCTGGCCAAAGGAGATTAGACTTTAAGACATCTGGAAAAATAATTTGATTTTAAAACATCTGGAACAAAGGTTTCTCATTGTTCCAGATGAGCTTTGCTATTCTTAACAGAATCTCTTCTGAATACAGAATCAATTTTCTGATAACCTTTGGTTTCAGAGTGAGCTTAGCACCCTACTGACAATTGAAATACCTTAAAATGACCTGGACAGTTGATTCATATGGTATTTTATATATGTATATACTTTGTAGTAAACACATGTCTTCTTTATAATGTCTGCGTACAAGTACGAGTACACTTCATTATAGCTGTGGTTTACTTTCTAGTAAACAAATCTTGCTCACTCCTATGAATTCTGACTATGTGTGTATGGATATATCATCCACTTAGACAATGGCAATGACACAAGAGTCCATGTGATATCGCCCATACTTAATGTGATCAAATATGTCTCCAGGATAAATAAAAAGGGTTGAGAGGGTCGTCCACAGCTGAGGCGATCTAGGAATGCGATGTTCCTGACATTCAGGAACACAAGCTAATTGCACCGCCGGCGAACACGGCCCAGGAAGCTCAGATCATCCACGGCTCCAGGCTCCTCACCCTCTGCTCTTCCTCTCCTCTTCCTCTCCTCTCCTCTCCTCTCCTCTTCCTCTCCTCTCCTCTCCTCTCCTGACCCTCTCCTCTCCTCTCCTCTCCCTCTCCTCTCCTCTCCTCTCCTCTCCTCTCCTCACCCTCTCCTCTCCTCTCCTCTCCCGCTCCTCTCCTCTCCTCTCCTCTCCTCTCCTCTCCTCTCCTCTCCTCTCCTCTCTTCACCCGCTCCTCGCCCTCCACTTCATCAGATCCAACAGAGCCCCTGAAAGCCCACCAGAGCTACTGAGCGAGAGCGGCAGAGGAGTGGTAACGTTGCGCTGGTTGTTTCTCAGACGATGTGCTTGAAAATGAGACTGTTTTCACACCTTAGTCATGAGCAGATGTGGGTCTAGATGGGGAGGCTATTCTGGTATCCTCTCGGGTCTGAGAGCAGTGCTTCCACCAGGCCTGAGAAAGACAGATGAGTTCTAAGTGCTTCTGCTGCAAAGACAAGTGAATCACACATGTGAACACACTGTGAAGAGGACGTAACTGCATATACTGTATATACTATATAAACTGTATATATATAATAAATGTTACTGAAAAGCTACTGAACAGAGGGACATTACATTTATTAGACCAGGGATTTCAGAGTAGGTCTATGACTGCATTTAGACCTGAGAGCTCATGCTAGGGTTTCACACACAGTCATGCAAGTGCACATGCACACACACACACAGGCACACACACCAGCACGTACGTACGCACGCACACACGCACACACGCACGCACACACACACACACAAACACACTCACACATACACAAACACACATGCACGCACACAAACACACTAACACACACACACACATACACACACACAAACATACAAACACACGCACACACACATACACACAAACACACTCACACACACACATACACACACATATAAACATTTACGCATGCTTTCATACACAGGCAACCAAAAGTATTATTATGAACTTTGAAATAATTTGGTAATCCTTTATTCAAACATTACATAATGAATACAATTATTCTGTGTTTTTTTTTTGGCAAATAGTGTGTGTTGACTACTGCTGAACCCACTGAAGCCCCAGAGAATCACAGAAACATTCACCAAGACGGAACGGATTCTGCTTAGGATTCTCAGCGCTGAGAGTGTTGTAAGGGTTGACTTCCGAGATCTGCAGTCGCTAACTTCAAAAGTCTATTTATTTGAGATACTCCTCCCGTTTCTTCAATGACGTTCTCAGAAGGTCGCTCATCATCCATTACATACACACACACACACACACACACACACACACACACACACACACACACACACACACACACAGACACACACACACACACACACACACACACACACACACACACACACACACACACACACTTAATCTAAAAATCTCTAATGACTGGCAGTTAATGCTTAGAAGTCAAAAACCCCGCCGCTCCGCGAGTCTGTTGAATTCCGAATGAGCATCTGGGAAGCTCGATCGGTATTAGAATTCAGGACATTCCCACAGATGCCTAATTGTCGGACTGCCATGTGCTAATCATCACTGGGAACACATGTGAGGTCAGGAATAAAATATGAGACCTGATCGCTCACTTTACCTACTAAATTACCCCCCCCCCCCCCCCAACACACACACACACACACACACACACACACACACACACACACACACACTCACACACACACACACACACACACACACAGACTCACACACACACACAAACACATCAAATTTCTTCTTTTAGAGAGCTTAAGGGTTATATCTGCACACTTAATGTTTTATGACCTGACATTATCCTTTGCATGGGCCAGTTGTTATCTGCATGTGTGGGTGCATATTTGTGTGTATGTGTGTTTTTGTGTGTGTGTGTGTGTGTGTGTGTGCATGCGTGTTTGTGTTTGTGTGTGTGAGTGTGTGTTTGTGTGTGTGTGTGTGTGTGTTTGTGTGTGTGTGTGTGTGTGTGTGTGTTTGTATACGTATGTGTGTGTGATTAGGTATTACAGAAAGTGTCATTTCTATAATGTTAATGATGTTAATGATAAAGATATTAGAGAACCTAGATGACTGAATCCCAGGCAATCTCTATGTGTGATGTTCTTGTGTTTTCTATGTACTCAGTGCAGACATACCACCTTTGAACTGATTCATTCACTTGATTTCTTCATGTTTTCGGCCCTTCAGGTGGACATTGACATCAAAACTCGAGCTTGCCATGGGTCATGCAAACACACCTCTGTCCATCGCATCGAATATGAAGTCTAGGCAGACATGGAGGATGAGCTGGCAAAATTTAACCTCTTAACTGCCAAGTAAGCCATATTCCCCGCCGAGATAAGGAAGCTCAACTGTGTGTGTGTGTGTGTCTGTGTGTGTGTGTGCGCGCACTCGCATGTGTGTGTGTGTGTTTGTGTGTGTGTGTGTGTGTGTGTACGCACTCGCATGTGTGTGTGTACATCCCCTCTCAAAACGCTTTTTGTTTGTGAGCATTTACATTTCTGCACTCTTGCCAAAGAGCCATAAGCCACCCCCCCATAAATAGCTTAGCTCCCACTAAAGCCAAGAATCCCCCAGGGCCTCACTATAAAAGGCCGAATCGCAATCGCTCATCAATAATTAACCCAACTTCTGCTCTGTAAATACATTCAGGGCAGTTTATTCAGGCCACTCACAGACCTTATGGAGGCAAAATGTTTGTCAATACAAGATGGGCCCGGGTAATAGGATGGATTTTCAAAAGTTAACGTCAGGATTTCAGTAGTCTGTCGTTTGGGACTTGCTGTAAAGCACTTTGAGCTGCATTATTTTTTATGAAAGGTGCTATAAATAAAGTTTTATTATTATTATTATTATTATTATGATTACATCCACATCAGGGTGGGATGTAAAACCATATCCTCATCACTCTGTGATTTAAGACTACAGGATTGGATGTGAGACAACATCCCTCCCAGTCTGTGACGTGAGACTACATCCTCATCAGTCTGTGACATGAGACTACATCCTTCTCAGTCTGTGATGTACTACGCTGCTGATTAATGGCAGAGAGTAAGTACACCCTCCCTCATCAGCTCTACAGACAGGCATGACATGGTGGAGATGTCACAATGGGTGGCAGCGGTGTGTATGTGTGTGTGTGTGTGTGTGTGTGTGTGTGGGGGGGGGGGGGGGCTGATTGTAGTCGTTCGTACCATGGTTAGGATGATGTGTGTAGCCCTAGTGACCAACCTCATATCCTATTCCCTCATATGCTTCAGTATTACAGTCTTTCAAATGTGAAAGTGAGTCTTTCATCTGAAACGTAGACCCACAGGAGTCTCTCTGTTGTAGCGGTCAGGAACTGAAGTACCAGAGGAGCACTGCGGGTAACTCCTGTCAGAGTATTTCTCTAAATTGATCAAGTTGATTGGCAAGATTTGTCGGTGCCTTTCATTTGCAATTCTATTCCAAAGGGTTGACAATTATAACACCAACAGGCAACATTTCGAAGTTATATTTTTCGGAAAAATAATTTCTCTCCATTTGTTTATTTTTGGGCATTTGTTATTCATTCAGAGCATTTTTTTTCCAGATGCATACTTTAAGTGCTTGTGACTGTTTAGCCACTCAAAACATCAAAATCTTGGCAGACGTGACTATCACGCATCCATGGGAATATCTTGACGTTATGTTATTTCTTCTCCACTGATGGATCCGGGGTGAAAAGGGTCCCCGACACCAGGCTTTGATGGACTCCAATTACATATAAAAGCCTCTGTAGAACCTGATAATGTAATAATTTCCTGATAACGTAATAACCCTGATAATGTAATAAAAAAATCCCTCATAAGTCCCTAAAAGATGTAATAAAACCTGATAATGTAATAATATCCCAATAATGTAATAAAGTGCATTTCCCAATAATGTAACAATCGCCATACCAATAATGTAATAAAATGTTACATTAATGGGAAGTTATTACATTATCAGGTTAGCCTCAATTTTGCAGAACCTGATAATGTAATAAATTCCTGATATTGTAAAAACTTTGGTCAGTGCTGAAATGTTGGGACACCAGTTATTCAGACCAAGTAGTGATGCTGTGTAGACAACCACCCACTATTGTTTTGCTCATATTTTGATCCCAATGGTATAGGCCTTTAGCCTCGCAAGCCAAACCTGTACAGCAAGAAGCTGTACAAGGGTCTGGCACAACATGATTTTCAGTGTGGGCGGGATTAACGGTTGTCTGTTAAGTTGCCTCTGCACGCAATGCCACACAATAGGAATGGCGCTGCAACCAATCCGAGC
>NC_137919.1:4196985-4204485 GCF_963457725.1 Sprattus sprattus
TATAATCTATTATATATAAAATTGAACAACGGCTCATCAATTTCTTACATATATACTGTATGTGGCTTAACATTATGGAAAGACTGACTGATATGCGTTTTAATATGCACTGTGATAACGATGGATTGAAACTGCTCTGATTCCACCCAGGAACTCATTGAAAAGAAATGACCTCATTGTTTCAGAAATGGCTCTAGCACTTAAAGTGATCACAAGTGCTTAGCAGAAGCTTTTAAGCCTTTGTGGCCTTACAGAGAGGAGGGGAACCACAAAAGATTTCATAACCCTAATAAATATTCTGAAGTAATTTGGTTGTTACTTTTTTTCACAGGATAGCAAGACCCTTCTTAAGCAAGATTATACCTTGGTTCTATGTTTTTTTCCAAGGATGTACTGTAAGTGCTGTGGTAAATGTGTCTTCTTTGACAAATTTGTCTGCACCAATAACTGTCAATGAATAGCTGTCGGGAGAACAAATTATATAACAGCTTTATACAACGTGTTCAGTTTTTTTTGCAAACAACATAACCTATCAGAACCAGGATTTGCCAACCTTCACTGCTAGCTATTCAGCAAAACCTCAAGAATTGTATTTATATGCAAAATATTTTATAATTTTTTTTTATTTAAGACATGCCATATCAAGTATAACAAGAGGACTGGTGAACACACTCACATATCTTGGGAGTTTGCCACTTGATTCTAGTTCTCCGGGGGAACCCTTAAAGCAACACTATGCCACTTGACTGTAGTTCTCTGGGGGAACCCTTAAAGCAACACTATGCCACTTGACTGTAGTTCTCCGGGGGAACCCTTAAAGCAACACTATGCCACTTGACCCTAGTTCTCCGGGGGGACCCTTAAAGCAACACTATGCTACTTGACTCTAGTTCTCCGGGGGAACCCTTAAAGCAACACTATGCCACTTTTTGTGTATGTTGTTTGATGGATAACTGCTTTTGTTATCATCTTCAAATTCATTTTTATGGAATATGGTCATGCTTTGTAGGTAGGTAGCTCGCTAGTTTTAAAGCAAAATTGCATCCTTTAAAACTGGTAAATGCAAGGGTTTCTGCAGTCGGTTGCATGTACAGTATATATCAATAATAAATTCTACAATTGGAAACACCCAACACAATATACCTCTAAAAGTTAAATGATTAGTAAAGTAACTATGAGGTACTTTTGGCCTGATAAATACATAAGTATACATAAATAAATAGATAAGCAAATAAATAAATAATCCTTCTGATGCCCTGCTTGTGGCACAATCAGTAATTAAACGTGGTTAAAGTGCATCCTAAGGCTCCAGCTAAGGAACCTTTTCCTTTATTATCTCTCTCAGGCTGTTATTTTCACAGCAACTTTAAAGCTTGTGTGGGCTCACTCGAGTTCTCTGAAGTGCCCAACGTCTCTCTGCTTCGCTTCCATTCAGAGTAAGAAGTGATGAGATAAAACACATAAATACCTTAGAAAGAACATCTCATGCCACGAGCCAGATCTCTGTAATTACAGATCTCTATAATTACACGCGAGACACAGAGTGTATATTAAGTAATTGTTGGGTCTGATTTGCCATTCGTTACTACGCAGTAGCCATTGTATCAGAGAGTACACCTCATTCCCCACTAGAAGGGAATGCTGGAAGGCATCCAGCTGGTCCAGATCTGGGCTAAAATCTTGTCCGTATCCGAGGCAATTCTGCCTCTTGAGTCCCCTTGCCATCAGGGAGGGGACCAGACAGAAGTGTGTGGGGAACCTTTAGACATCACTTCAGGATGAAAGCTAAAGTGTCTCTCACCAGACCACAACCGCCTCGCAGGGGGAGCCTTTTTTTGTGAAGTGCTGCCGGGAGGGAGCAATGTTTATAAGACTTCCTTATGGGTTCGGTGCATAATTAATCTGAGCTGTTTGTCATTAAAGAAAGTGAGCGGCTTCTTTCGGATAAAAGCTTTTAGCACTACAGGACCTGAGTGGCAAATGGTGTGCCGGAGAATGGTGTTGACACGATACTAATAGGCTAGGTGCACGAAATACTCAGTGTGGGCTGTTTGTTTCCTGTTTAGCCAGGTGTATTTGAACCTGCCGCTATTCTGAATGTAATTAGTGTCTACACGTCCTTCTTTATCGTAACGCTGATTCACTAGGTACAACACCCAACCAGGTCCGTGTAGACGCTAATTACATTCAGAATAGCGGCAGGTTCAAATACACCTGGCTAAACAGGAAACAAGCAGCCCACACTGAGTATTTCGTGCACCTAGCCTATACAGCCTTGAATGGAAGGAAATACATATGACAAGTACGGAGGCTATGAATGGACACTTTTCAGTGTTTGTTTATCTCAAGAATTTGTGGAGAGACACTCCAAAGTCAATCTTGAAAAATGTGTGTGTTTTTTTTTTCATTTTTTTTCATAGATTATGTTCCCTTCATGGCTGGCTCGTCGCGGCTGGCAAACATGTTTTGTTTCATTAGCGCCAGCCTTGATCCTGCTAAATGGTCTATGTCCTGTAAAGCATGATGGATAAAATGATGCTCAGTCTCAGGGCATCTATCAGAACACTCCCCCCTCATTGTGATCGCCGTGGCAACCACTCATTAAATCCACAGCAACCCAATAACAGTTGGGAATATAACTCATGAACGCTTGACTGAATTTATGAATGGATCCCAAATGGATTGAACCCCTTTCATTATGGACATGTGACCAGCCAAAGCCCCAAGACCTGTGTGGGTGTGGGGTGTACGGTGTGAGTTAAATTCAGAAAAAAAAACCCAATACCCATCCATCTTTGTTAGGGACTCTTCGGTCCCCCACTTCTATCCATCCGTGGCGATGACACATTGAGCCACCGTGCGCGTAAAAAAAAAATCACCCCCACCGACACCAGTCACGGAGAAATATATTTATATCACTCGGCACCCGTCTGTCCCATCAAGGTCAGACGCGCAGCACTCCGAAAAACACTTCATGATTGCCTTAATATTGATCCCTCTGAGGTGTATCTCACCCCCCGCCTCTCTGGCCCATGAGCTCACCCTGAGAAGCAGTATCATCTCAGAGATGAACATCCTGGAGTCGCTCGTCTCGTTTAACACTCATTCGGAGAAAGATCGCTCTTGCCGCTGGTGGTCCCAGCTCTGCGTGTACGGATAAGGGCTTTGCAGTGCTGCTACTACTGCTACGACTGCTGCTGCTTCTGCTGCTATGACTGCTGCTGCTCTCACTCTCTCCCCACCTCTCTCCTCTTTCTCCCCCCCCCTCTCTCTCTCTCTCCCTCCCTCTCTCTTTCCATCCCTCTCTCTCACTCTCTCTACTGCTACGACTACTGCTGCTGCTGCTGCCACTGCTCTCCTTCACTGAAAGTCATTTCTCAGGATGCTGTGTGAAATCTGACAATAGATGTGTGATGGGGTCGTTTATTTTTCTCATCAGCTCTTCTTTATCTCATACTGGGGGTGTGCTGAGGCCTCCCATCAAGCCAATCTTCTCAATCAGCTGAGCGATCAGCGTCGCCATGGCGATTGTGTTTGACATTTATCGCGCACATTTGTTATGAATCCCAAGCTGTGCGTCCTTCACTTTGGCTTGTTTTCCCTTTTTTATTGTTTTTTTTTTTTTTTTAACCTTTTTTTTTTAAGCAATCTGTTAACATCCAGTGTAATCATTGCAGAGTTCATTTTTGATCATTTCTTCTGTCTTCCATGAGATACCTTGAAAACGGCGAGCCTCCCCTTATGTAATAACTGTTAATATTGGTTGGAGGGTGTGTCAAGAACACTCGAGCTATATTGGAGGCCAAAAATTCAATAACCTCAAGTAGCTCTGATAGTGAAGCATGGAGGCTTGCAGGCAATTTTAAACCCTGAGAAAAATTTAGTCTTTGTACAGAGTTTTTACTTTCTTCCTTTCGTTCATGTTTCATGTCGATGAGTCTAGATAAACGTATCGATAGAGTAGAAGGCCAAGTCCAATTGTACTGCCTGCTGGGTCAATATGATACAACTCATATACATTGATAACATGCACCTGAAGCTCTTCGTTAGTCTAACATGCTCTCTTTGATACCGTCTTTCTATGTGTGTATGTGTGTGTGTGTGTGTGTGTGTGTGTGTGTGTGTGTGTGTGTGTGTGTGTGTATGCTTTGATACCGTCTGTCTATACAGTGTTAATCATGTGATGAACAGTTGTGTGTGTTAGTGAGTCATCTCAGAAACTAATCTGGATTGGATTTGGGTCAAGTAATGAAGGTCCTGAGGGAGAAATCAATCTATTGCATAAACTCACACACACACATACACACACACACACACACACACACACACACACACACACACACACATACATACACACACACACACACACACACACACACATACATACACACACACACACACACAAACACAATTATACACCCACGCACACACTGACCCACATACATACACACACACTCACAAACACAATTATATACACGCATACACACACACACACATGCACATACGCACACAAACACACACACGCATGCACACACACACACACACACACACACACACACATTTTCACGCTCTCTTACTCTCTCTCTCTCTCTGGCACACACACACACACACACACACACACACACACATTCTCACACACTCTCTCTCTCTCTCTCTTACACACACAGTCACAGCCATACACATTCAGTGAAATGTTGACTCTTCTCGCCATTTCCTGAAGTGTGAACTGAATTATAGATATCTAATTTCACATCATTTTTAGGCCAGCAGCCATTTTTTTTTTAAAACAACACCATGGATATTTTATCACAAATGACAGAAATAAATAAATAAATACAAATAAAACAAACCCAAATGCCCCCCAGTGCAAATACTTTATTCAGCAGTAGGAGTGAGGACACAGGAGGTGAACTCGACACACACACGCACACACACACACACACACACACACACACACACACACACACACACACACACACAGACACACACACACACACACACACACACACACACACACACACACACACACACACACACACACACACACACACACACACACACACACAGACAGACAAACAGACACACACACACACAGACACACACACACACACACACACACACACACACACACACACACACACACACACACAGGTTGCATCTGGATACTCAGTGTGCACTAATATTGGCTGACCGCCTTCTGTATAGTAAGGCACTGAGTATTTGATGCATCCACACATGCCTCTGAAGATTGTGAGTGAAAGGTACAAAATTATGACACAAAGATGACAACTCGCTGCGTTCACAAAAACATAAACACTGAGCATGTGACTAGTGTGTGTATGTTTGTGTGTGTGTGTGTCTGTGTGTGTGTGTGTGTGTGTGTGTGTGTGTGTGTGTGTGTGTGTGTGTGTGTGTGTGTGTGTGTGTGTGTGTGTGTGTGTGTGTGTGTGTGCGCGTGCGTGTGTGTTTGGGTGTGTGTGTGTGTGTGTGTGTGTGTGTGTGTGTGTGTGTGTGTGTGTGTGTGTGTGTGTATAGAACAGTGTAACGAGACACTAGGACAGCACACCAGAGTGCACACTGATAGGCCTGAATGTGTCTGTGAGAGGGAAGGATAAAACAAGTTGAGAAACTGGTTACACTTTAAAGGGCATTAAGGAAAATATAGGCAATGTTTCAACTTACTGTCATTTGAATTGTCATGAAAACGTTTCTTTTGGCATCCAGTCCAATGTCAAATGCTTATAAGCTGTCATAACATCAGACATTGGAAGCCTATGTCAAAAGCCTATGATCTATTTGACCATCAAACATTCATCAAGTGTAAGCAATGTTTCCTTATCCCCTATACTACATCCTGTTATCACTTGCCGTGACATCTTATAATCAATGACGAGTTAGTGACATGTGTCCTGTTACTGTCATTAGAAATTGACATGAAAACATATGCTTTGGCACCCACTTCAATGTCAAATGCTTATAAGCTGTCATAACATCAGCATTTGGAAGCCAATGTCACAGGCCTATGATCTCTCAGCGACATCAGACATTCAGAAAGCTGCTAAATCAGAAAGCTGCAAATGACCAACAATGGTGAGACAATTCTGTAAATCACTGAGAACAGGCAGGATATGTCATCTGCTAAGGCATGTTTATGCTAGTCTTATGACAAGGTGTTCATGTAAAATCCTTCTGTTTCTTCATTACTGGCTTTTCTTGTCTAGGTTCCCCACTGCGATCCAGACGTGGGTTAGTGCCTTCCAGATGATTCCACATGTCACTGGGCTAATTAGACTGGCATGCGAAAACAGACAATTAGCATACGAATATATTTATCCGTGATAGACTTGACTGTCCGTGATAATGACGTCTCGAACGAGGGAGCAAAAATAAAGTTAGAAAAAGAGACAAACTAAGTAAGGAGGCCCATGAGAAGTTAAATAAAAAACAAACGAAAAACAAGAAAAAAAACGAAGGGCTTGTCTTGGTAAAGGCCGACTGAACTAATGGAGCGCTTAGCATCGTGCACTTATGGAGATCTATGGGAGTCGGGAGAAAGGCCTCACTAATTAGGAGGCTCCTCGATCCGTGCCGAGCTCAGAACAAACGATCGGCCATGAAGAAAAGCCACCGCCTCATCAGTGCAGACAGGTGCTCTCTTCCTCCTCCTCATCTTCATCTTCTTCCTCTTCCTCATCTTCATCTTCTTCTTTTTCCTTCATTTCCCTGCTCTCTGTGTTGGAGTGAATACATCTCCTGCCTCAGCTTGTTAGACCATAGACAGCCCATTTGAATGTTAATGCACATTGTTATAATTGTCTCAAGTAGTTACTTTTATGAGACAGTTTCTAAAATACGCTTCTACAGCAGTATGGTTTTTCAAGCTATTATTTTCAGTATAAACCACCCATGTGTTAAGGGATTATAATGTGATTGTTCGTTGTTGTTACTATCAGTTATACACTCTATAATTTTGAATAAATGCTAAATTCTTCCTCAAATACCAGTCAGGGAGTCTGTTAGAGTTTGCAATAATGTGAGATTTTACTGAATGTTTGCAGTGTTGTAATGTCACTGTGGCTAATACTGGCACCGCTGTTCTTCATGTTATTTTCTAAGGAATGGAACTGTCTGCTCACGAAGCTGTTCTGTGAATAACCAGACCATATTAGCTGGGATCTGACAGGAGTCCTCGGATAACTCCAGAATTGTAAAAATGTCTTGAACATGCAGTGGTGAAATTAAAGTGTCCTACTCTCTCTCTCTCTCTCTCTCATTCTCTCACACTCTTTCTCTCTCCCTCTCTCGCTCACTCTCCCTCTCTCTCTCACTCTCTCTCTCCCTCTTTATCTCACTCTTTCTCTATCCCTCTATCTCTTGCTCTCTCTCTCTCTCTCTCTCTCTCTCTCTCTCTCATTCTCTCACACTCTTTCTCTCTCTCTCTCTCTCTTACTCTTTCTCTTGCTCTCCCTCTCACTCTCACTCTTTCTCTCTCCATCTGTC
>NC_137919.1:4226985-4239485 GCF_963457725.1 Sprattus sprattus
AATGTTTACATTACGTACGGTCAAATGTTTGTTGTCAAAATAAGTGTTGCATCTTAACAATGAATGAATAACTGACATTATGTGTCGTATTTAAGATGTAGATTAACATCTGTCAAGCCATGTAATTGCAGAAGAAAAATCGATAGGGGCTTTACAGTCATGTGCTTGTAGCCTTAGTTTATTATTACGTCCTTGAGGATGACGTAGAAGCTTGACTCTTGTTTGGACATTTGGAATAGCGAATCTGTACATGTGTTAGTGTTTATACCATTGGCCACGGATATATGGATATTCAGAACAGGATGTGACATGTTGATATTTATGTTATGTTATGCTATGTGTATAGGCTAAAAGTTATATTATGCCAAACATACAGTTGAGAGTCAACACTTGAAAAACAAACAACATTTGAATGTTCTTAGTCTGCACCTAGCAAGTTACCACAATATTAAGATACATTTAAACAGGCAATGGGCGTAGGAGTTTGAATGTTTTAACAGGCCTTAGCTTAATACAAATATATGGATGTTCCTCATTTAATTAAATGTAAGACTTGGCAAACCATCTTCAGATTTTCAGACCTGTACACAAATTGTAATATTTATTCATGAACACCAACCAAATCAGCAGAATGGGGGATTTAATCATTAATAATTGAATTTAGAACTATATTTTAAAATCTGTCTAATACAACAGTTAGCAACTACTTTCTCAGATGGCTCAACTTACCACACACCCTGAGCGTCTGTTGTGTGCTTCGGTTTTAGTCCTGTCTCTTATTCCCTTGACTACAGGTCACAAACACATACACACACACACACTCGAGCACGCACACACACACACACACACACTCTTATTCCCTTGGCTATAGGTCGACTCAGGTATAGAAATGTCTCATCCTACCTCCTCCTCATCACTCCACTCTCCCTTTAGTCTCTGTATATGAGGAGCACTTGATTGATTGACTGTATCTTCCCCATGCATAATTTAGCACGCTGTTCCACAGTGTGCTTTTAGACTCATGAGAACAGGTTGTTGACTGGCATCCATAAGGTCTGAAATAACTATCCTTGGCAAACAACTACATTTTGGTTAAGATGTCCGCTCACTTACCAACTTGCTTCTTGTCACAAACACATACACACAAACACTTGCGTGTGCACGCACACACATACACACACACACACACACACACACACACACACACACACACACACACACACACACACACACAAACTCAAGAAGAGCTTCAATCAGAAATTGTCTGATTCTGTACAGGATTGGAATCCCTTCTATCTTCACTCTCCCTAACTCCGTAGTACACAAGAGTTGATTTCCATTCATGTGTGGGCATAGATACTCTTCAGCACCTAAATAATTCAATATTCGTTTAGTGTGACACTTTCAACCGAGGAGTCTTGGGCACACTTAGCATACAGAGGTTGAGAGCATGAAGAAGTGTCCTTGCCAGTCGAGACCCCCTCCAGGGATTCCAGGGGACCAAATTGGAGACACTAGAGAGGAAGGCACTCCATCCCTTCCCTTTTTCCAGGAGGCACAGCAGTAGCACTTGATGCGTCCGCTTTCTGACAGGTGAAATATTTCCCCGGTGCTCGCTCCTTGTCAGCCGAGTCGAGCCGCGACGCCTGTCAACTCTGACACAAATCCCCATTACATGGCTCCCCCGTTTTTTTCCGTTTCTTTTCTTTTTTTCCTTCCCTTTTTTTCCCTCTTTTCCTCGTCTCGCTCGGTGACATGTTTAAGGAGAGCACCTTACACAACCTGTGAGAACACCATGCATTATTGGTGTTTTTTCCCTCTTTTCCTCGTCTCGCTCGGTGACATGTTTAAGGAGAGCACCTTACACAACCTGTGAGAACCCCATGTATTATTGGTGTTTTTTCTCCTCTTTTCCTCGTCTCGCTCGGTGACATGTTTAAGGAGAGCACCTTACACAACCTGTGAGAACACCATGCATTATTGGTGTTTTTTCTCCTCTTTTCCTCGTCTCTCTCGGCGACATGTTTAAGGAGAGCACCTTACACAACCTGTGAGAACCCCATGCATTATTGGTGCGTTATGGAGATCAGTGTATCCAGAGCGAGAGCCAGCAGCCACAGACCCTCCTGGGAGAGAAACACAGGGGGGGAATCTGGTGAACCAGGATACCAACTGACTCTGACACGGATCTGTGCTCTTATTTTATGGAAGTAAAGTCATCACGGTGCAACCATCATGACATGGTTACACACATACACACACTCACTTGCGCGCGCGCACACACACGCACACACACACACACACACACACACACACACACACACACACACACACACACACACACACAACCATCATGACAGTTAGGTGAGCTCCAAATGATACTCAGTCTTTGGCACAGTGACAAGTTTCAAAAAAAACATTCCATACCTACCATATCTACACTGGATCTGGGATCGATTAAATTGGTCTGGATCTGGGCTAGATTAAATGACCCGGAAGTATAATATAAGTGGCAGCCATGATAAAAGCTGGTCAAATTCTCTAAATGTTTAAGGAAAAGTCAATTCAATGCTTCCTTTCTTATCTCCTTTAGCATAGTGTACTGGCATAGGGACCATCTTTTATGAAAGGAAAGGAGATAACCCCATCCAACAATTCATTGCGACAACAACATATGAAGACCAACACACACACAACATACACCATCGCATAATTACGTAGCCTTGTATACTGTAAGTGCAGTTAGGTTGACTTTTCCTCAGTCCTCTGCCTTGAGTTGTCTCTTCATGAAGTCTCCTTCAGATCCTTGACCTTGTGACATTTTCCATCGAGAGAATGGGGGAGTGGTTAGGAAAAAGGACGTAATTCTTTTGACTGTCCGACTGCAGCCAGAATCTGGGCTAGATTAAGCTCAGCTGTCACTCGGGTGAGACAGCTATGCATGGGAAGGAAGCCTGGAAGAGAAGACCGTGCTGGAGAGGTTACAAAAAATACAGAAAGAAATAAAAAACAACCATTCTGCAGGCTCCATGTCAATTTTCATCTCAGCCATGAGGGCATTATGGGTCTCTGATCTGATCTGATCTGATCCGATCTGATCTAACACAACAGACCACCAGAAGTGTTTATGGGCAGAAGGATGCAGCATGCAGTTAAATGAAGTTAAATTACAGAGATCTTAGGCTGCACCTAGTAAGTTACCACAATATTAAGATACATTGGAACAGGCATAGGACAGGCATTTGGGCGTAGGAGTTTGAATGTTTTAACAGGCCTTGGCTTAATAAAAATATATGGAGGTTCTTTTTCTAGCATGCTTCAGCGGAACATTTAGTTACACCACTTAGATAAATGAGCAAAATAAATGAAGTAGCCTCTCCAAACGCTTTCTTCAAGTAAATTAGTTTGGCTGCCAGGCAGAGGGTGTTTCTTTTTCAGTGTAACCTTCATGTTGTGTTTGCAACAGGGTTTCAGTGTAACCTTCATGTTGTGTTTGCAACAGGGTTTCAGTGTAACCTTCATGTTGTGTTTGCAACAGGGTTTCAGTGTAACCTTCATGTTGTGTTTGCAACAGGGTTTCAAATGTTGTGGTTAGAATTGACTGGCCTGACAGAAATGTTAATGATGCTTTATGAAACATTTTATTTTGAGCCTTTTTAAAATTTAAACCTTTCTAAAGATGCAAGTAATTGTTGCGTGTAGTTTTCAAGCCTCTTTTAAATGATGTTGTACCAAATCTCAATCTCAAGACTATTCGGATTTTGTGTATTTAACAAGGTATTTGAAATATGCCTAAACTCTACATCATGAAATCTGTACTTTGATTTACATCATAATAACACTTCGTCTTCAGTGAAAAATGACTGGTGTGATTTATGATGAAAATGCCTATTCGTATCAACACCAACTGGATTGCATTAAATGTGACACCTGTCATTTGTCATGTGTCAGCCATTTATTTTCACTCATCAAACTCTAGGTATTAGTCTTGAACATTCATTTTGACACTCTACAGTCCAATGCCTTTTAGACTTTTGTAAGTTGTCTGACATGCCTTGATGTTTTTGTACATTTCCTTTAACTAAAAACATTGATGCAAAAATGGAAAATTAGATTTTAAAGGCAAATATATGTTTTTTTGACTGCAGACACAACAAATGTAAAAATGTTAAATTATTAAAAAAACTGTATGATTCTTATTATAATTTATTTCATCCATTCAAGTAGGGTTAAGGATGAGTTAAAAAAAAAAAAAAAAATCATGTTTCAAAATGGTCATTTTTGACCAGAACATAGCATAAGGGTTGAGGTCATGTCAGCTTTCTGATCATTTTCAGCCATTGTGGTTATTGGCCCAGTTTCCCGAACGCTAAAAAGGACTTGAAATCGGTCGTAAGAGGGATATTGCAGAGCGGTTTCCCGACGCCGCACTTACGGCAATGATGAGTCTATGATGTCGCCAAAATCCACGTAGGCCGTTAAGATACGTCGTTATCGGGAAACTAGGCCATTTGCTCTGATGATCAGACTCTCTGAGACTAGAACAGACTAAAACACCATATGACCAGGAGCGAGCGCAAGAAACAAACCATTACTCCATGAAAAGTGTGGCCAGAAGCTGTTCTCGCACAGGGATTTTCAGCAGGTGAATTGAGTTGCATTATTAATAAATGCTCTTGTCAAAAGGCTTTTTACCCTGCATATCAATTAATAGAAGCTGCCCTTTTAGATATTTAACAGTTGCCTTGGAGGGGTGGTATTACAACTTCCGAGGACAAATGGAATCCCCTAGTGCCTAGAGAAAAAGGGTTGCCAGGTTTAACAGGGATAAATTGTCCAAACGTACAAAATGGACCCTCACAGTTTTCCTGAATTAGTTTCCCACAAACCATCTGACCTCTGTTTGAAGTTCACTGTGTGAGTGTGCATGCTAGATTACTACCGTGAACTAGAACGAAGATGAAAACAAATGGTTTGAGATATTTTAATAAAGACCAAATAAAATAACTTACCTGAAGAAAATGCAAAACTTAACCTAATTGAAATTGTATTGCAAAAAAAAACGATCATAGCGGTCTTAATTATCGGACGGCGAGTGTTTATGCTACTCCGATTCACGGAGTCGGAAACAGGGAAAGTCTCTCCGATTTCTAACCGCTCTCTCCGAACCCTCTCCGAGCACCTCGGAGAGGCTGTCGTGCACCTACTAATTTTTCTAACTTCCCGTACGAGAAAGGCTGGACTCCCCCACCGTAATGGTTGGGTCTGGGTTCCCCTGCACCTGTGGACGGGTCCAATTGGGACTGATTGTGCCAAATTAGCCCCTGGACTGCCTCGTTAAAAGGTGCACCTAATTGTTGAGAGAGAGACAGACTCACATGGCCGGCTTGGGCCATTTTCACACGGACTCAGGACGGTGTACGAATGAGCGTGCAAGTTTTGTTTGAGATCCCAAAACATAAAATAATATCCTTTTTTCTGATTTCCTGAAAATGTATTCAAACTAAATAGATTTAATAGAATACAGTGATGCATGTCATGAATTGATTCAAACTATTTAAAAAGAAAATGATGCAGTCGGACACAAAAATATGCATGTCATGTCATTGACCCAAACACTAACAAAAATACTCACACTTTACTAAGAACACAATATACTCCTTATTCCAAGTTTGCTCTTGAGCACAATTGCACTAACCCTACACCCTGCCCCTTATTAATAAAATGATGTGAAATAATATTCATGAGGCCCCGGTTAAGTTTACTTCAAAGGACTCCATTATTTTTAGGTCTATGTGGGGTATCAGTTGGCTTCTTCACCCCCCAAAATATATGGCTTTATTACACAGTAATAGGCTGAGTTGGCATTTCTACTCAGTTAAATTCAACGGTACAGTTAAGTTTCACAACGTGCGATTCTGCAACTCTGTATTTACATGTAATATAACCATGCATGTCTTTTCTTTGAGAGTACATATGAATCCAGACAAAGTGAAGACTGTTAGACATTTCCCTTATGTTAGCATTATCCTGACATGCAGTATAGTGAGGCCATTAGGAAGTTTCAAAGACAAACAGTACTGGAGTACTAGCAATGTCAGTTGATGTTTACCACTGGATCGACATGGTGTGTGTACGCAGGTTAAGTGTTTGTAAATAGTTCCTTAAAAAAAACAGATAGAACAAACGACACAGACGGTGAGACACGGAGGTCATTTGAAGATACAAGCGGTCGAAAGACAGTGAGAGGGGAGAAGAACAGAGCAAGGGAAAGAGGGACTTCACTGCGTGCAAAATGACGAAAGTCAGTTTTCTAATTCGAAACATATCGCCTCCTGTTTCTGTGTTATACTGCATGTGTTTTTAGTTTGTAATTAATCGTGAGATTTACTGCTCCAACAGGCATTGGCAGCCGTCATAAAACAAACCTAATCTGATAGAAGCAGCATGACGCGGTTGCTTGTAGCTTAAAATTACAAGTGCTGCCTGGGAGGGAAAGATAGGAAATGGGCGAGGCAAGTTTTACATGTCGATAATACAATCGGGTAACATCTTAGTCACTGTGCGATTAAACTCGTGTAAGAACAGCTTCCCGCCTCGATTCCAAGGCTTTGTTTCTGTTAGTGGGTAAAACACATGTATGCACCAGGGGAGTCATTGTTTGTGCAAGAGGTGATTCGACCCCTCAAGCAAGACAAAAACAACAAAAAAGAGAAAAGAGAGAGAGACAAAAAAGCAAGCATTTGCGATCCAACACAGAAACAGTTTCTAGGCTCGCAGCCAAAGCAAAACCTCACACCTCACTCCACCTCCTCCTCTTCCACCTCCTCCTCCTCCTCTTCCACCTAAAAGCCACCCCTGCTGGCCTGAAACTAACTGGCAGAATTTGAGCCTCTGCAATCTTCTCCCGTTGAGGTGAGTGGCGACGGCGCTGAGGCGGCTCAGCTCATCAGCATTCACACTAACACCACGGGACCACGCAGCTATTTTTAGACACTGTGTGGTGGCGGCGAGACAGGCTATAGCCAAGAGATCACTTGTTGTGTATAGCAGAAACCCCCAAAACTCTTACTCACACAGACACACACACACACATACACACACACACACACACACACACACACACACACACACACACACACACACACGCACACACACACACACACACACACACACACACACACACACACACACACACACACACACACACACACACACACACAAGCACAGACACACACTAACTCTGACACACACACACTCACTTACATACATAAGCACAGACACACAAACACACACACACTCTCACACACACACACTTACTTACAAAACAAGCACAGACACACTCACACACACACACACATACACACACACACACACACACACACACACACACACACACACACACACACACACACACACACACACACACACACACACACACACACACACACACACACACACACACACACACACACACAAGCACAGACACACACTAACTCTGACACACACACACTCACTTACATACATAAGCACAGACACACAAACACACACACACTCTCACACACACACACTTACTTACAAAACAAGCACAGACACACTCACACACACACACACATACACACACACACACACACACACACACACACACACACTCACACACACATACACTCACACACACACACACACAACCAGCAAACGTCTCATCCATCCCATCTCTCCTCCCTCCCCGGCTATGTCACTGATCCAGGAATGCACGGAGTGCCCCGGGTCATTATATCCCTCGGAAAGTTAATCTCGCACCAATTAGTTCCAACCCAGGAGATATCATTGGGCACTGGGCTGCTGTGTGAAATGACTCCACTCCTATGGGAGAGACACGCGTGGGCTCATCCTCTCCTCACCCCTTCTCTCCTCTCCTCTCTTCACCCCTTCTCTCCTCTCCTCTCCTCTCCTCTCCTCTCTTCACCCCTTCTCTCCTCTCCTCTCCTCTTCTCTCCTCTCCTCTCCTCTCCTCTCCTCTCCTCTCTTCACCCCTTCTCTCCTCTCCTCTCCTCTCCTCTCCTCTCCTCTCCTCTTCACCCCTCCGCTCCTCTCCTCTCCTCTCCTCTCCTCTCTTCACCCCTTCTCTCCTCTCCCCTCCTCTCCTCTCCTCTCTTCACCCCTTCTCTCCTCTCCTCTCCTCTCCTCTCCTCTCTTCACTCCTTCTCTCCTCTCCTCTCCTCTCCTCTCCTCTCCTCTCCTCTCCTCTCCTCTCTTCACCCCTTCTCTCCTCTCCTCTCCTCTTCTCTCCTCTCCTCTCCTCTCCTCTCCTCTCTTCACCCCTTCTCTCCTCTCCCCTCCTCTCCTCTCTTCACCCCTTCTCTCCTCTCCTCTCCTTTCCTCTCCTCTCCTCTCCTCACCCCTTCTCTCCTCTTCTCTCCTCTCTTCACCCCTTCTCTCCTCTCCTCTCCTCTCCTCTCCTCTCCTCTCCTCTTCTCTCCTCTCCTCTCCTCTCCTCTCCTCTCCCCTTCTCTCCTCTCCTCTCCTCTCCTCTCCTCTCCTCTCCTCTCCTCTCCCCTTCTCTCCTCTCCTCTCCTCTCCTCTCCTCTCTTCACCCCTTCTCTCCTCTCCTCTCCTCTCTTCACCCCTTCTCTCCTCTCCTCTCCTCTCCTCTCCTCACCCCTTCTCTCCTCTCCTCTCCTCTCTTTACCCCTTCTCTCCTCTCCTCTCCTCTCCTCTCTTCACCCCTTCTCTCCTCTCCTCTCCTCTCCTCACCCCATCTCTCCTCTCCTCTCCTCTCTTCCCCCCTTCTCTCCTCTCCTGCCCTCTCCTCTTCACCCCTCCCCTCCCCTCCTCTCCTCTCCTCTCCTCTCTTCACCCCTTCTCTCCTCTCCTCTCTTCTCTTCACCCCTTCTCTCCTCTCCTCTCCTCTCTTCTCCTCTCCTCTCTTCACCCCTCCTCTCCTCTCCTCTCCTCACCTCCTCTCTTCACCCCTTCTCTCCTCTCCTCTCCACACCCCTTCTCTCCTCTCCTCTCCACACCCCTTCTCTCCTCTCCTCCCCTTTCCTCTCCTCTCTTCACCCCCCTTCTCTCCTCTCCTCCGTCTGTGTCAGATCAAGTGATGCACACACAACAAAATGTTTTTGGGTTGTTGGGTGTTTTTTTGCATGCTTCTCTGCACTTAGATTCAGCGGAGAGAAAATACACTAAAGAAGTAAAGAAAAGAAGAGAAAGAAAAATCAGGAACATGGCTTGTTGTGCTGATTCCCGTCATGGGCTGAAGTGGAAACACTTGCTCCTTATTTGCACTCACAGAAGTCTGCATGCAAACTCAAGGAGCCCACTGCTTTAACAATTCCATCCCATTCTGTGCCATTAGTCTTCCATGAGTTTTCTTTGAAATGGCATTCGTATTCGTTCTCTATGAGGATCTAAACATAATAAAGAGCACTTATTAATGTTGCCATCGTCCCATATAAGTGGATTACCTCTGATTCACTAGCCCTCAAACAGTGAATGGCTTTTACATTTACATGTTCCCTTGTGCTGGTTGGCCCATACCTGAGTATTACTCATGCTAGCAATTATACATCACTATGGTCATGTACGTCATCCCTGTGTACCTGCCTGTAGTTCTATTTTCAGGCACTTCACTACAGCCTTGTGAAGTGTTTTACCGATGCAACTCTATGTGTATGAGTCAACCACTGCGTACATTTTAAAAGCCCTGCATTTGAAAGTAGTTTTTTTCCCTGAATTTTTCAGACAGTGCTTCTCTTGTGGTTGTGTTGACAAAAATATCTTTTCAATCATATTTCTGAATGGACATGTACTAATGCGGTAGTTAGTAGGTCAATAACCGCCATAGTCTAGACTTTACATTTCATAATGCGGTGACCAATCCAACCGTGGTCTAAATGAAAGGTGAATGGTCCTCTGGCTGGCTGTTCTCGGGGTGCTCTATAAAGTATTCTGTTTTCTGCACCCAGTCCTGGCTCTTAAAATGGGAGACAAACATAATGGCTTTGACCAAGCTACATTATTTCATATTTACATTTAATCATTTAGCAGACACTTTTATCCAAAGGATACAAGGATGTATACACATTTATCATTTACACTGATGGCACATTGCATCTCAGCCAATCAGCACATTCAGAAGCATGGTATGGAGGGCTGTAATTTGGCTTTGATCTTAAATATCCTCAGTTTTTGCAGCAGAATAACGGACTGTGCCTTCAAAGCATCAACATGATACAATACAATATATTTAACAGACTGGTTGTCATACGATTAAACTTTACAGTGCAATGAGGTGAAATCCTACCCTACTTACAAAAAAAGAACGCAGAGATGAGTGTAACTGCAAAGAGGAGAAAAAAAAGGAAACTGCTGCTTCATTCAGTGCACCATCAATCCTCCGGTGTCAGAGGGCTGTGATGATTCAGTGTGCTTCTCTTCTGATCCGACCTTGGCCCTTCGTCATATTCACACATCTAAATGACAAGACTCAGTGGCTAAATCCTCCAGCTGTGATGGCACACTGACAGCACCAGAGCGGCCGCCGTCTGCTGAGTGTCAGCTGGAACAGCTGGGCTTGATGGGCTCTGACCATAGATATTTAGAGAGCACTCTAGCTTGATGTGCTCTGACCATAGATATTTAGTGAAGGATCTAGCTTGATGGGCTCTGGCCAGAGATATTTAGTGAGCACTCTAGCTTTATGTGCTCTGACCATAGATATTAAGTGAAGTATCTGGTTTGATGTGCTCTGGCCACAGATGTTTAGTGAAGGATCTGGTTTGATGTGCTCTGGCCAAAGATATTTAATAAGTAATCTGTCGAACACTACCAAGTCAGGTATAATTTGTTAATGCTGAACTTTTTTGACGGCATAATACAGTGGTGCTAAATGCCTCCCTCCACTCCCTCACGCCACACCCATGCAGTTGACCAGGTAGCAGGACACCCTACCAACCTGGTGTTAACCAGAGTTAAATGATAGAGAGACAATCATTTAGAAACACTCTCTCTCTCCACGGTAACCACAATGGTTGCTGAGCGACGCTTTCAGGGAAAGGCAGTTCTGATCACAACAAAAGCATTTTATCATTTTTAAATCTCAAGATAGAGTTTTGAAGTTAGGCTAGGCTTTTATTTTTTAACACACTTTTCATTCAAAAGAATCTCAGAGTGCCTACATATTAGAAACTAACTATTATAATAGAATAATATATATTTATATATATATATATATATATATATAAAAGATTGGAGTATTGAAGCTAGGCTAAACTAGGCTAGGGGAATATCTAGATTCACTGTCTAAACTCTACCGCTCTCCTCTGCTTTAATATGGACTTCAGAACTGCTTGGCTCTAAGAGGAGATGTATTGGGCTGCTCACAGCAGAACCACTTCCCCACAGGGCAGAAATGAAATGTGCTTTAGTACTGCCGTGATTGGAGCTGAATGTTTTGACCCGGTTGCATCATCAAAGGCCGATCTTAAGAGCTGTATTTCTGCCTCTTCATTTTTATTTTATTATTATTATTATTATTCTTTATTTCAGACACCAAATTCCATATAAAGTAACAGACATACAATTATAATAAATAAATAAAAATAGAAATAGAGAAAAACAAAAAGATACAAGACACATAATACAGTGCATTAAAAAGTATGAAGACATTTGTGCCATGTCTCCTGATTTCTTGACAAGGCCGAGGGAAGACAGTTGCTTATCCAACACAGTGATCTCTAACAGAGATGGTACATTTTATATTCACCATAACACCTTTATTAATCCAACAGCAAATATTGTTGTATTTCTAATAAATTGCATCTGCCTGATATTTGTCCATATGAGTCAACAGCAACTTCTTGCATTTATCATCGGATCTTGGCGTTCCCTCATACAATCCTTGTGTGAGTAAACAAGCAGCACGCTCTGCCACCGAGCCCACAATAGAGGTGCTGTTGTAGAGATTGCAGTTTGTAATAAATGCCCTGTTACTTTACATTGGTGTATATTAGTGAAAAGCTTCTTCTTGCATCTTGTTATTAAGGGAGAATCACTATCCTGGGTATCTGTACGTAAACCCACAAATCACTAAGATCACTAAGTTATCGAACTTATCAGACCAGCGTCATAGCCTTTCCGGTCAGTCAGCAAGCTTAATTTAAATGTGAGGCCTCTTGGCATCATCCACAAATGACCACCTTCAAGTTCCAGTGGATTTGTAGGGTGTGTCTTTAATTGACGTGAAGGTTATGTCCCAGACCGGCAACCAATCGGGGCATCCGAATGTACAAATGGATTGTTAAGCAGGGGCCCAGCAAATGTTTCGAGTCGATTTCTGTCACGTTGTTTGTCAGCGGGCACATTCGTCAACAGACATATTGATTTAGCAATATCGGCCAGATTGGCTTGGAGTTGAAGTGACGGTAAATCATGCCACAAATCAAGGGCCCGGAACCTTCTGGAAATAGCCCTGCCTCACGGACACTATAGCTGCAAAG
>NC_137919.1:4246985-4249485 GCF_963457725.1 Sprattus sprattus
TGTGTGTGTGTGTGTGTGCGTCCTTTGCCACAGTTTGAGGAGGAAGCCTGGGGCAGAGGACTGGGAGGCGACAGCCTCTATGGCCTGGCCAGCCTGCGGAGAACGCCTGCCCTATTTTACAGTATGTTAGGGAAGAGATTGTGAGTTTGCAGATAGTGTGTGTGTGTGTGTGTGTGTGGGGGGGGGGGTAGGTGGGGGGGGGGGGGGGGGTGTTAATTTGCTGCAATAAAAGCCAGTTAAGGAAGAGTTTGAAAATTCTTTAGCCTTGCGGTTATCAGACCGTTTTATCCACAGGAGGTTACAGCATTGTGCAACGTCGTAATGAAACGGGACGAGCTGTATCCGAGTGCAGAAACCTTCAATACGAGAGATGATGAGAGCAATTTATAAAATACGTAGTCAAAACACAGTCCAATGTGTTTGCCAAGAGATATCAGTCCAAAAACATTAACAGACAGAGCAGGACAGATACACAAACAACGGGTCAGCAAAACAAGAGGGAAGGAAACAGTACAGGGAAAATAAGACGGTAACCTAGGAGACAAGAACATCCATACAATCTAAGAAAGAATAGAACACACTGTCTTGGTTTGAATAGATTCCAAGCTAAACAAATGACACTAGTATTCAGGTGATTGAGGACTCTGAGAGTGAGAAGAGTAAACTGTAGAGTGGATTACGGAAATGGAGTCCATGACATGCAGATGCACATGTCTTATCTGTACATGTGCTGCTTGGTGTTCTCTGTGACCTTGGGGTTATTAGCACTTTGCCCCTCCAGTAGAGCACCTGGAACGTCCCATTGCGTAGTAGAGGATTTTTTTTCAGGCTCCAAGTCCAACTGACATCTATCCATGTGGCAGAGGCCTTAATCCAAGGCATAATCCGGCATACAACTGTGGAAAAACAACCAGGCATCAGTAAGTAAGGGGATCTGTTTTTCTCAACGGCTTGAAGTTGCGTGTAACGCAGTGCCTGTTCACTTCGTATAAGGGTATGAGGCCGAGAGAGCAGGACTCAGAGGTGTAGGCCTGCCCGCAAGCAGCCTCTCTGGCCAGGGGAGCCAGTGGAGATCGCCTGGTCCGTTCTTCTGAGGCGCTCATCGTCTATGAACATTCGTTCTATGTGTTTTCTACGTATCTATATTTAGAAATGGGCTGTGAGTTTGCAGGGGAAGAGGAAGGAGGATTTGGGAAATCTCAGGCTTTGCATGTGCCAGATGTTGTGGACATATAAAATGTAGCATTTACATTAACATTTAGCAGATGGTTGTATTAAATGCAAAGTATAGCGCAGTTCACATATATATAATCGGTAGCTGTATTGAGCCCATGATCTTGATGTTACCATCACTTTGCTTTTCCAGTCAAGGCACAGCATTTGTGCAGGTTCCAAGTACCTCTCACACTGACATGAAGCTGAAAGTAAAACCAGTGCACGGGCCAAATTACTCCGCTATGAGGTCATCCTTGTGGTTTTTACGCGTTTTAGTGGGACAGCGTGTCGGAGAGGGGCCAAGTAAACGAAGATGGCCTCTTAGGTAGTCCAATTGATTAGACACCTTATATCATACCCACAATGCATCACTCTGGGGTATGTGCTATTCATTTTGGCCCGCAGAGCAGAGGAGGGTTACTAATGACCCTATCTAATGACCAAACTCCATCCCTGATCCCATTTCATTTGGGGGCGCCATTTTTGGTAGCCTGTCAGTGCGGTGTGAATGTATCAAACCGCAGAGGATGTCCTGGCGTGCACTCCCAACCACCAAAACGTAATCAATACCCTAAATAGATCTAAGAACATGTGTTGACCTTGTCTGGGGGACTAATTCATCGGCAGAGGAGACACAGAACGAGACATTGGTTTACTTTAATGTGTGTGTGGACACAGTCCCTCGTTTGGTGTGTGTGTGTGTGTGTGTGTGTGTGTGTGTGTCGTTTGGATCGGTTCTCGTAGGGGTCAGAACAATGTAGCTTTCTATTCGGGCCTAATCTACGAGAATCAGATCAGCAGAGGACAAATGTATTAAGACTGCTGAAATGAGATCCGTTGTTTCCTCGCGTAAAATGCAAACGTACACGGACGAATGTTTATAACTTCCTTATTTCATCCTGGTTCAAATTTGTTTAAATTGTCGACAATATTAATTTTCTTACTGGTGTTAAAAACACCGCATTCATAAGCTTGGTTACCAGGTAGCAACCTATAAATAAATGTCACAAAAAAATCTTAGAGAAATATTACACACATTGTTACACACAATCACACACACACACATCCTCACACACTGCATCCCCGTCTGAGAAAAGCATAAAAAAAAATAAGCTGTGCTGTGCTTGTACTGTTTTATTGTGCAGTAGACTTGTGACCTTGTAAGTATTTTGTAATTTCCACTGTAGTACACTTACTGTCCTTGTGTGAGGCACCATGAAGTGTTACTCTTGCTAGTTGGATGAATAAAGGTGATTATAAGACACTATGGCCATGTTTCAGCTCT
>NC_137919.1:4254485-4259485 GCF_963457725.1 Sprattus sprattus
GGTTATGACACAGCATTGGGTGAGAGACCAGCTCCACACCTGAGGTTATGACACAGTATTGGGTGAGAGACCAGCTCCACACCTGTGGTTATGACACAGTATTGGGTGAGAGACCAGCTCCACACCTGAGGTTATGACACAGTATTGGGTGGGAGACCAGCTCCACACCTGCTCTGTGGTTATGACACAGTATTGGGTGAGAGACCAGCTCCACACCTGAGGTTATGACACAGTATTGGGTGAGAGACCAGCTCCACACCTGTAGTTATGACACAGCATTGGTTGGCAAGCCCATGACAGGAGAGTCTGAAATATGCACAGGAAACCTGAACATTGTCATCCCTCTTTCTGTCTATGTGTGTGTGTGTGTGTGTGTGTGTGTGTGTGTGTGTGTGTGTGTGTGTGTGTGTGCGTGTGCGTGTGTGTATGTGTGTGTGTGTAGGTGTGTAGGTTTGTATTTGTGTGTGTGTGTATGCTATGTGTATGCGTGTGTGTTGTTTGCAGCTGCAACCATTCTTTGTGATGAAAAGACAACACACTGGAAGAGACTGGTAGCCATACTGGTAACCACAGAAGAACATGCAGACACACAACACGGGTAGAGACACACATCACGGATAGAGACACACCTTCTCTCAATATGTCAGAGAAGCACCCAGCTGTTTCTGCTGTGATCAGTGTCAAAAAGACAACAGCAACACTTCCGCTGATGCAATTTTCCGTTCTGAGCAGGCATCTCCTCAGACTACTCACTCAGGCTGCCTCCTCAGAGGTGATGATTGACAGCTGCATTATTATCAGTCGCTATGGCGATGAGACAGATAAAAGCCCGCCGTGTTTACCCTGCCATGTTTGTTTTGCTTCAGATGATTCGGGTTTTTTTTGCATTTCTGTGAGATCGTGATTACTGTCATTACAGCTTCTCCCTCTCCTCTCAAACCCATCCCTTTCCCCGGTGCTCTGACAGAGTTGGGCAATTACGTAGCTTTAGATTATGCTCCACTCAATCACTCTGTGTGGTACAATATCCATTAACTTGATTGGAAGGCTTGCCACATAATAGGCCTCTTTGTCTCAGGCAGTTTAATTATCATATCAATGCACACAACAGTAAATATGAACACTGCGATAATCAGGTCAGAGTTATTGGCCCAATTATTTGGTGTCCTTCTACTACTCGAGGCAATGTTCCGTTCATGGATGAACGTGGTTGTTATTTAATTAGATTGCAGCTTCGTAAAACATGCAATTATTCATTTATTTATTTCATCGCCATTAGAAAGGCTAGACAAAGAAACATGACATGTTTACGAAACACGTACAGTACTTATCCAACACGCCATCCCTCCTCCAGATCCAATCACCAACACAGGCTTTTCTTAGGCCATTTTGAGAGGACTAGTCCTACTACGCTATGCTGTGTAGTTCCATCTCCACCCCTGCTCTTTTATTTCTCTTTTCCTCCAGGAAGACAAAACCATCATCATAGTCAGACACCAGATTAGTTAAGCTTATAATGAGACGAACCCAAACCCGACACACCCCCAAGCGCAATCCATTTCTGCTGTCCATTTTTCATCGCCTTCTTTATCAGAGGCCTTGATGGCTTTGGCTGCCATCCTCTTTGCTAATGCGACTTTGACTGAGTAGAGTATCCTCCCCTCCAGCATCTCTCTCTCTCTCTATTTCTCTCTCTCTCTCTCTCTCACTCAATCTATCGCTCTCTCTAACTCTGTCTCTATTTATCTCTCTCCCTCTTACTGTCTCTCTCTCTCTCACACACTCTGTCTCTATCTCTCTCTCTCTCACTGTCTTTCTCTCTCTCTCTCTGCCTGTCTCTATGTCTCTCTCTCTCTCACTCTGTCTGTTACTATATCTCTCTCGCTCACTCTGTCTGTATCTCTCTCTCTCACACTCTGTCTCTATCTATCTCTCTCTCTCACTGTCTCTCTCTCTCTCTCTGCCTGTCTCTATGTCTCTCTCTCACTCTGTCTCTATCTCACTCGGTCTCTTTTTTTCTCTCACTCTGTCTCTATCTGTATCTCTCTCACTCTGTCTCTATCTCTCTCTTTCTCTCTCTCACTCTGTCTCTATGTCTCTCTCTCACTCTGTCTCTATCTCTCTCTTTCTCTCTCTCACTCGGTCTCTAGCTCTCTCTCTTTCTCTCTCTCACTCTGTCTCTATGTCTCTCTCTCACTCTGTCTTTGTCTCTCTCTTTCTCTCTCTCACTCTGTCTCTGTATCTCTCTTTCTCTCTCTCACTCTGTCTCTATCTGTATCTCTCTCTCAGTCTTTGTTTGTCTCTCTCTTAATCCCGCTCCTCTATTTGTTGTTGTTTACAGTTGGGCTGTGCATTTGTCATCGCGGCGACTGTGCCATAGAGCCTGCCTGTCCTCCCCCCTATTGTGTGCTGGAGATTAGCTTGACGGGGGTTTCTGATTCCAACAACAAGAATGGAATTCCGCGGGGGGATTTGAGGATGTGTGAGAAGAGATGGTGGTGGTTGTGGGGTGGGGAGTGGTGGTGTCGGAGGGTTTAGGGAGACGACCACTCCTGTGTCCCAGACTCCGAGGCCCAGACGTCTGATCACCTCCTCAGACGTCCTCGTCTCACCTCCTGTCCCCCGCTCCTTTCCTCCTGTGTCCAGCACGTGTGTGTGTGTGTACGTTCATGGAAAACAAATTAATCTCAATCGAACACCACCACTTATACCACCCAAGGTCATATCAACCATCGTAATTAAATTCACTTGGATGTGCATAATATGAATTGATTTCAATGAAAGATTTTAGATTTAGATTTGAGATTCAGATTTTATTATAAAACTCACAAATATCCAATTTCATGATGTGGAAAACATTCCATATTTTCCATAACATTTCAAAATATCAATGTCGCCATGCCCATTAATTGGGTTATTTGGGGCAACACCTGAGCATCTGGGTCTAACTAGGGCACAATCAAATAGCATTGCTTTCCTCACGCTCCTTGCCAGGCGGCTTGTTTTGATCAAATGGAAGGATTGCAAACCCCCAACATTCACACACTGGGTCAAGGAAGCACTTTACTTTCTCAAACTTGAAAAGATAAGACACTCTTTGAAAGGATCAGCAAATAACTATAATAAGATATTGGGACCTTTTCTGGATTATGTTAGGACGCACATCACACTATCCCTAGATTAAGTCAAGACACACAGTATATTCCACAGCAGAGGTTGCGATTACAGCTTCTATTCAGTGGTCACCCCGTCCCTTTAATTTGAAGTTTGTTTTTGTTTGTCTGTTTGTCTTTTTACTATGTTTTCTCCTTTTAATTTTTTGTCCACTGTACTTTTATTGTATTGTATTGTATTATTATCAGTTACTACCTTCAATGTAAAAAAAAGAAAAAATCCCAGATATGCTCAAGATGTTATGTCCATACTGAACTGAAATAAAAAGAATTTTCAAAAAAAAAAACATTTCAAAATATCAATAACTTTGTTTTAGACTCCATCAGACAGGAGGGGTGTAGCTTCTCCGTATTATTTAATAGTGCTGTTGTTTTCTGTTCCGTTTGCTTCCTAATTGATTTTGAGAAGCAGCAGTTAAAAAATGCTTTATTCAACCAACAGCCTACTTCTTTAGGGAGTTTATTTTTTATTTTGACCAACAGTGTATTAAAAGGCTTTCTTACAAAGACTGAAGTGAGTTTGCATGAGTGTGTGTGTGTGTGTGTGTGTGTGTGTGTGTGTGTGTGTGTGTGTGTGTGTGTGTGTGTGTGTGTGAGAGAGTGTGTATGTGTGTGTGTGTGTGTGTGTGTGTGTGTGTGTGTGTGTGTGATTTGCCCCGAGAGAGGAGGCTTCCTAAGTTATGTAGCAGATTCCCTGCAAAGAAACAGTGCAAACATTTTCGGTGAATTGGATGGGATGCCAGTGGAGATTGTTTGAAAGGCCCAGTTGATAGTTTTCTGGAAAACAAAGTGGTGCCATCTGAAATTGTCATCTGCCAAGTAAGAAAAGTGACAAAACTATCTTAAGAATAGAAAAAACACAGACTCTGTTGATGACGTCTTTATATCAATTTATCTAACAATGACAGTCTGTGGAAAATGGCCACTGAAATGCAGAAGGCATCTCTGTTGGCAAAAATGTCAGGGGTTGACTTAAAGAGATAAGGGGTGAGGGTGGGAAAGCCCCCCATGGTTACAAACCCAGATGGGGTAAAGGACTTCTCTGATTTTGGCAATATTGCAGAGATGAAAACATGATGTCTTCAAGATCGAGTATACGAGTTCAATGAGAGGTCTTGGTCAATAACCAAGATCTTTGCCACTTGGATTTTAATGAGATGCCATCAGGTGTGAGTAGATGGCATGATGTCATTCTCAAGTATTCGGTGCCTAACCTCAGTTTCATAGGTGTTAAGGAGCAGGAAATTGTAAAACATCCATGCTTCATCTTCAAGGTAGTGTTCTATCTTAAGTAGTTGTATAATTTAGTTTCATTTCAGAAGAGGTATTGTCAGCATAGCAATGAAAGTTAATACAAGGCTTCGTTATTACAACACCCAAGGGTAGCATGAACAAAGACAAGAACAGGTGTTGAATTACTGAGCTTTGGGGGACTCCATAATGTATTATTATTATTATTATTATTAATATTATTATTATAGTAATAAGGATTACTCAATAAACACACCAAAATGATGTCCCTCTCATGGTCCTTTCTGGGCCACAACTATATCAGCAGCCATTTTGAATTTCTTCAATAGCTAATTTCCTGTTTTCAATTTGTTTGGCCACCCCTAGTTGTATGTTTTAGGGTGGCTCAGGAGACATGAGTGCCTCACTTCATGGTTTCATGAGGGCCGACTGCCTGAGGTACTTCTTGAGCTTATCGCATTATTTTTCTTTCTCTTTAATAATTCAGTACCTGCTTAAAATATTTTGGGCAGCCTTTTTAGAATATCTTATGGTCACTACAAGGACGTGTCTACCACATTTCATGATTTTATGGGA
>NC_137919.1:4264485-4274485 GCF_963457725.1 Sprattus sprattus
GGAGAGCAGTCATGGACCGGGCCAGAACAGTGATATAACAATGCAAAAGACTGGGAACTGCCACCAGCAGCTTGTGAGCCAGACTTAGGGAAAGCCAACACCAGTGCCACGAGCCAGACTTAAGAAAAGAAAACAAACTAAGGTTTTCACATTTATAAATATTTATTTGGAAGACAGTTACAAAGTGACCGAAGGTAGCGCATGTATATATATTTACCTCCGCCAAGGAGGTTATGTGTTCACCCCTGTATGTTTGTTTGTTTGTTTGTCTGTTTGTTTGTTTGTTTGTCAGCAGGATTACGCAGAAACGCATGTACAGATTTCCCTCAAACTTTGTGGGGAGATTGGGTAATATAATGGCAATAATTGATTCGATTTTCAGATGTCAAGGTCAAAGGTCAAGGTCACAAGGCGGAGGTTTGCATTCTCTAAATGCTCCCATTCTTGTTATATATATTTCTGTCTGTATGTGTATGTGTATGTGTACGACCCATGATTGAACCCTTAGTTTACAGGTTGATCACCAGGAACATTAAGCAGACTCTCATCACTGCCTTCGGTGCGATTTAGATTGTTTTGTTTCATCAAGATTTCTTCTGCCACCTATTTTTTCTTTTCTTTTGCAATCCAATTAGCAGGAACAATACGCGCTGATTGGGAACACCATCAGGAATGTAGAGGCAGGATGTCGCTGGTGTCGTTAATTGTGCTATTCCGAGACCGCAGGGGGATGTTGGCTGGCACATCTATGACATCAACACAGGGAAGATTTTCTGGAGCTGTTTTGTGAACTTGAGAAATCAGGGTGTCTTTGGTTATGTGACTTAACACCTTTATGCAATGAGAAAAACACCCATGTGACACAGTGGGGGATTATCATAAGGGAGAATGTCAGATTCTATTACATCTCCTATTACACATGAGCACAGTCATTTCACAGGGAATTCTATTTGAAATCTTCTCCCTTATATACTGGTTGATACCTTAAGTGACTTGGCACTTTTGTGTGATGAGAAAAAAACACATACACATATGACACAGGTCATTTATTGAAATAACATATCGTAAGGGGTAATGTCAGACTTTATTACATCTCCTAATACACATGAACACAGTAATCCAACAGGGGAATTCCCTTACGTTGAAGCCTAAACTACAGGGAATCACTGCTAGGGAGACACATACTGTAAATGTAGGCCCTCATATTAAAGTGACTTCATGTTCAGAGGGTTCCTGTCGGAGCCTAAAAGCCTGTTGTCCCACCCCCAGGGGCGCAGATAACACAGGGGGCGGGGGGTACATGTCCCACTCAGATTCATAGTGACCCTGATCCGTCCCCACCACTCTCCCTACGTAGGGCGACAATCATCAGTAAATAACGTTTAAAAAATGTTAGCGTCCCCCCCCAGTTTAAAAATCCCATCTGCACCGCTGCCCACCCCACACACACACACCTCTGCCCACCCCACACACACACACCTCTGTCTCTCTCTTCTTCTGTTTAGGTCTTTATTGACTCGTCCAGATAGCCTGTAGAGCAGGACACCATTCACTCGAGAAACATGGCTGCCTGCCATCAGCACGTCTAACCTTAACACTCCCTCCATAAAATGCAAACAGAATATTTTCTCTTTTTTTTTTCATTTCTATCTTTTTGGCAGAACAGCTCTTCTACAGGCCAAAGTTTTGCGACATTTCATTATTTGTTTATTTGTTTATTTATTTTCCCTCATCTGAGTGGCCCAGATAACCCAGGGCGCAGGCAGGGGGGAACCACACAGTTGAGTCGAGGTTCGGGGCCGGGCCTTTGCTGAGTCAGACCGCCACATTAGCATACAGCTGTCGTTAGCGAGAGAGCCAGCGAGCCAACGAGAGCACCGGCTGCAGCTGCTCCTCTTCTCCCTGTCCTCAGACGGAGGAAAAAAAGAAAAACCAAACGAAGAGATGAGAGGAGAGGAGAGGGGAGAGGACAGGAGAGGAGAGAAGAGGAGAGGAGAGGAGAGGAGAGGAGAGTAGAGGAGAGGAGAGGAGAGGAGAGGGGAGGGGATGAGAGGGGAGGGGAGGAGAGGGGAGGAGAGGAGAGAAGAGGAGAGGGAAGGAGAGGAGAGGAGAGGAGAGGAGAGGAGAGAAGAAGGGATGAGAGGAGAGTAGAGGAGAGGAGAGGAGTGGAGAGGGGAGAGGAGAGGAGAGGAGAGGAGTGGAGAGGGGAGAGGAGAGGAGAGTAGAGGGGATGAGAGGGGAGAGGAGAGGAGAAGACAGGAGAAGAGAGGAGAGGGGATGAGAGGGGAGGGGAGGAGAGGGGAGGAGAGGAGAGAAGAGGAGAGGGAAGGAGAGGAGAGGAGAGGAGAGGAGAGGAGAGGAGAGGAGAGGGGAGGAGAGGAGAGCAGAGGAGAGGGGAGGAGAGGGGAGGGGAGGAGAGGAGAGAAGAGGAGAGGGGAGGAGAGGGGAGAGGACAGGAGAGGAGAGGAGAGGGGATGAGAGGGGAGGGGAGGAGAGGGGAGGAGAGGAGAGAAGAGGAGAGGGAAGGAGAGGAGAGGAGAGGAGAGGGGATGAGAGGGGAGGAGAGGGGAGAGGACAGGAGAGGAGGGAAGAGGGGATGAGAGGGGAGGGGAGGAGAGGGGAGGAGAGGAGAGAAGAGGAGAGGGAAGGAGAGGAGAGGAGAGGAGAGGGGAGGAGAGGAGAGCAGAGGAGAGGGGAGGAGAGGGGAGGGGAGGAGAGGGGAGGAGAGGAGAGAAGAGGAGAGGGGAGGAGAGGGGAGAGGACAGGAGAGGAGGGAAGAGGAGAGGAGAGGAGAGGGGAGAGGAGAGGAGAGGAGAGGAGAGGAGAGGAGAGGAGAGGAGAGGAGAGGAGAGGAGAGGAGAGGGGATGAGAGGGGAGGGGAGGAGAGGGGAGGAGAGGAGAGAAGAGGGGAGAAGAGGAGAGGAGAGGAGAGGAGAGGGGAGAGGAGAGGAGATGGGAGGAGAGGAGAGGAGAGGGGAGGGGAGGAGAGGAGAGGAGATGAGAGAAGAGAAGAGAAGAGAAAAGGAGAGGAGAGGACGAGTGCATGACTGGACTGAGCAGAGCACCCCCAGGGGCCCCTGCTGCGCGACAAGGGGTCACACGACACGTGTCTCAGAAACACAGCCGGCCGTGTCCTAATAGCCAGCCGGACATGTGGGGGAGGCAGATGCTTTAGCTTAGCTACAATTTCGCTAATGCTAATGCTACGGGTGATTCAGTGGGTTCACTGTGATAAAACTCTACTTGGACCCGAAATCAAAACTTCAGCCTATATCGCCAGTAAAAAAAAATAGCCTAACTGTTTTTTAAGCCTCCCCTCCACCATCCATGTTTCCGCATTCCCCCCCTTGCCACCATGGACCCTCATGCCAGTTTGCTCCTGTTGTTGTGCCAAGACTTACAGACGTCCTTTATTCCTTTTTTGTCAAACATTGTTGAAATGGTTGTCTTCTGTCTTCTGTAAGTTTCTGATTTTTTTTGCCTTAGAATAATTTGCTAGACCCTAAGCAGTTTAGTTCTAAAAGTGGTCATTCGACTGGGACTGCTCTCTGACAGAAGCAAGGAGCGTAGCAAAAACCTCTGCTCAGTCATCAGTTCTGATGATTTCACTCGGCTTGTCAGCAACCTTTGACTCAGTGAACCATGCCACCCTCCTCTCTTCGCTGTCTTTACTGGAAAAGCACACAGGTGGTTTGAACCGTACCTCAGTGGATGTTCATTCAGGGTTCAGTGTGTGCAGGAGCAAGTGTCAAAATTGCACCACTTCTTTAATGGTGTACCCCAGGGATCAGTATTTGGACCCCTCCTTTTTTCTATTTACACCACTTTCTTTCTTTTTTTAAGATTTATTTTTGAGCTTTTATGCCTTCAATCAGATAGGACAGTGAAGAGAGACAGGAGAAAGATTGGGAAATGACCGCAAGCAGAACTCAAACCCGGGTCCCCATGAGACCCATTTATAGTACATTAATGCTCCGCCTGCGCCACAGCTCCCCCATACACCACTTGCTTAAGCAAGATTATCCATTCCCATGGGTTCTCCCTGTTGCACAAGACACTCAACTTTACCTGTCCTTTCCCTCGGATTATTCCACGATATCAACTCCAATTTCTGCATGCCTCAGTGACATTTCAGTTTAGAAGACGGACCATCATCTTCAGCTCAATCTTTCAAAAACGGAGCTCCTGGTATTCCCAGACAATCCAGCTATGCCACAAAATGTTAACATCCAACTTGGTTTATCTTCATTGACCCCAACTAAAAGTGCATGCAACTTGAGTGATATGATTGATGGCCAGTTTTCTGGCCATATAGCTCCAGATCACACTCTATAATACTCGGAAAATCAGACATTATCTCACAACTTTTTGTGCAGGCTCTGGTTATTTTTAAACTAGACAATTTCAATGCAATTTTAATCGGCATGCTTGCATGTGTAGTGAGACCGCGGCATATGATTCAGAACGCAGCGGCACATTTGGTCTTTGATCAGCCCAAAAAGACACATGTAACTCCTCTGCTAGTCACCCTTCACTGGCTTCACACACACACACACACACACACACACACACACACACACACACACACACACACACACACACACACACACACACACACACACACCCACACACGTGTAACTCCTCTGCTAGTCACCCTTCACTGGCTCCCTGTAGCTTCCAGAATTACATTTAAACATCTCACTCTCAGTCACAGCCAATGGATCGACACCAGCTTATTTAAACGCTATGATTCAGCTCCATTGCCCCTTTCAACCACTTCTCTCCTCCAATGAGCATCTGTTGTCTTTCTTACCTTCTCTCAGCAGCAAGACATCACAGTCAAGACTATTTTATATTCGACCATGGAACCTCAGAGGTGGAGTGATCTACGTAGTGCTGTCACTTCCTGCAACAGCCTTGGTACCAAAACCAAGACATACCATATAAATATATTCATAGTATTTAGTATTATTATTATTATAATTATTGTTGTTATTGTTGTTATTAACAATAATTATAATAATAATATATTGAAATAATGTATTGTTTTAGTTTAAATTATACGTATTATAACTAAACTTATATGAATTTAATTTCATCATGCTGCTTACTTCATTTTCTCATTGTTGTTTTAACTGTTTTTATCGAAGTGTCTGCTCAATGGCTTTACCTTAAGGAGATATTATTTGTCGTGTTTCCCTCCCTGGCATTATTATGTTGCCGTTTTCAGTAACCATCATGACGATTCATACCTTGATGCTAACACAGAACATAAGCAAGTGACATCAATTCTATCAGGAAACTGACATAATAATATGCGTTTTGGCGTTGTTATGTCAATCTGTGAAGTGTGACCAAGGTCATGTAACAAATACAACAAAAACAAAAACAAAAAAAGTTGTGTTTGTAATATGTTTATATGTTACATGTTTTGAGGTTTGAATGTTGGATAGTGTCTTCCCTAATGACTGGTCACACTGGTCACACCCAATAAGCATGCCAGCAGGCTCCACATTGAATGCTAGTGATCAGTCAGACGTAACTCTCTCTTTGTAACTTAGCAGGATATATAGTTGTACTCTAAAGTGTCAAGTGCTAGCAGCCTGCTGCACAAGCACATCTGAAATCGATAGACATGTGATTGGAGCTTGGCAAATGCAATAGCCAATCACAGGCTCAGACTTGAATTGATGCTGTTGTGCCAGATAAAGATTTTTAGCAGATCCGAAGATTCTGCTAACACAGTTTGAAGGAGGAGTCGCATGGCTTCAGACAAGCTAGTCCCTGCACTCAGTGACTAATAGACTAATATTTATGTCCACACACCAATTACATTAGTTATAGATAGATCAACAACGCGAACAGTGTTTGCCCTTCTTGTACCTCAGACAGTCAAATTCAGAGCATGATTGTGTTTGATTAATGACCCCCACACTAGTGACTACTAACATTAGTTTACACAAAAATAAATCCTCTTCCATTTCATTGGCTGTGACATCACAACATAAACCCTTCCTCAAGGTGCCACTGACCATCACAAGATGTCTCCAGTGACTGAAATCTCATGGGGAAAAAAAGAAAACGAAATCATCATATTGCTGTTAAATGACATCGCTCCATTTCAAAAGAAGAGTGAGAATAGCTCTTCACCGGCCTCGCATGCCTCAGTGATTTCAATTCGCAACCCTTCTGGGGGTGCATCACACCCCCACCCCACCCTCTACCCCTCTCCCCCTCTCCCCCGCCACCCGCCCAAAATCTGCTACTCTGCCCAGCCATTTCGCCTTTGATATATCGGCCCAGATATCATTCCGTTGGCACCCCTCCCTCGCTCACTCACACTCCTCCTCTCCCTCTCCATCTCTGTCCTCTCCCACCACCCCGGAGCCGTGGAGGAGACAGTGGGAGTGGGAGGTGGGGGGTGAATGGTGGGCTTTGATTTTCAAACCCCTTTTCTTAGCACACACTGAAAATCTAATCTGTTCATAAACCAGTATATATATGTAATAACAGCTTCTTCCCCTCTGTTATCAGACTCCTGAACTCCCAAAGCTGCTGCTATTTTTATTTGAATTTTTTTCCTTACTGGCCTGAGCTACCTCTGACAAACGAATACCACTAACATTGTTGTGTGGCAATAAAGTTTGTATCTATCTATCTATCTATATATATATATATATAACCGATAAGAGAATACGCCTCAACATTAGTTTGCCACCCCTCCCTCTTCCTGTCTTCCTCCTCTGCTGCACTCTGCACCCCGGACCCATATGCCAGTTTGCTCCTGTGTGTTATGCCATCATGTGTGTGTGTGTGTGTGTGTGTGTGTGTGTTGTGCCATCGTGTGTGTGTGTGTGTGTGTGTGTGTGTGTGTGTGTGTGTGTGTGTGTGTGTGTGTGTGTGTGTTGTGTGTGTTGTGCCATCGTGTGTGTGTGTGTGTGTGTGTGTGTGTGTGTGTGTGTGTGTGTTGTGTGTGTTGTGCCATCGTGTGTGTGTGTGTGTGTGTGTGTGTGTGTGTGTGTGTGTTGTGCCATTGTGTGTGTGTGTGTGTGTGTGTGTGTGTGTGTGTTGTGCCATCATAAAGAATGGCTGGCAGTGGCCCTGACGCTGTGGTGAGGTACGGGTGCGGGCCGTAGGAGGTGACGCAGGTGTCGGCACAGATGCTGGTGTGTGTGTGACTTATGGCCGCTGCCCCCACACCCTCCTGCCCGCCCGTCCGCCTGGCAGCTCTCTGCCACCTTGAGAGCTCTCATCAGTCCAGGACAGCAGTAAAGCAGTGGGGTTTCACCAGGAGAGAAGGAAGGAGATATATATATATATATATATATATATATAGAGAGAGAGAGAGAGAGAGAGAGAGAGAGAGAGAGAGAGAGAGAGAGAGAGAGAGAGAGAGAGAGAGAAATGGGGAGGGGTAAAGAGGGAGGAGGAGAGACACAGTCAACTTTGTTAACTCTTAACTCTATTGTATATATTTAACTCTATTAAATCTGAGTTGCCACTGGTAATCGATTCTGGCATATTTTCATTCCTAAAGATGATGATGCCATTGTGCTTAACACAGTAATTTAGGAAGTGGTTATAGCATTCAAGGCTGTTCAGAAAATTACTGTTTTTACACAACTTTGCAAAATTGTTCCGCCAAATATAGAGAGTAGGTTCAACTGCAAAAAAAAAAAAAATTATGAGCACTTAGTTTTATTCCGAGGCCTAGCTTGCTAGTGCATATTTCAAAGAAATATTTAGATGCTGTGTAAAATGAAACTTGCAGTGTTGAATTGCAAGAGACTTTTATCTATTGCACTCAGTGGCAAATGATGGTTGAAACAGAATCTGAAGCATATAAATGATAACACAAGAAAGAAAGGGCTGGGCTAGGAGCATGCCCTCCCAGAATAATAATAATAATAATAATAATAATAATACTTTAAGATTATATAGCGCTCTTGGGACCCAAACACAATTTTCACAGGGGCCCCCCCATCCGATCTTTAAAGAGAATGAAAAAATATTTGACCGACTGAATGGTGGATAGGCAGGTAAAGCTAATCAACAGGGAAGTAATGGTTGGAGAGGATAAAACCCTTCAAACCCTTCTTTACTCCAAAATGAAGGTGGAAAGCAGAGAATACACAAAGTGTACACTGTAAACCTGAACAAGTTCAGAGTACTTAAAACTTTTGATGTAACCGATTACATAATAACATTTGAGTACATATACTGTATATATATTTTTTTTAAGTAAACTTAACTTAAAAATTAAACATCGGCTCCACTGATTTATTTTGTTATCATTTACATAATTTTTGAGTGCTCTGAACTCATTATTCCAAAATCGTAAAGGATTTTGCCTCGTCAGATATTTGTGTTTCTCTGGGTCTTTCACAAACTAGTTATTACGCCCTTACAAGTTTTTGAAAGGGTATCTTCCTTACGTTCTAACTTCTTGCGCAAGCTCTTACTGTAGAGAGAACTGTCATTGGTCGACTGCCTTCCCAGTGTTGCCATTGCATTTACATTTACATCTGTGATTTAGCAGACGCTTTTATCCAAAGCAATTTACAAGGAATTTTGCATTTATAGATCAGGAGCAGTTTAGGGGTTCACACTTATACACTTGGTAAGGAGGAGTGGGAAATCGAACTTCCAACCTCTCGATTACTAAACGACTCCTCTACCTTAAGTCTGCTGTCTCCGTCTCTCATCACAAGAGCTTTGCAATGGTGTTGTCAACGACGATAATGACATCAGATACAAAAAAAAATTGAGTTATCAGGCAATGTTTACTCAAACAAATACATTCCAATACAATTAAAACGTCTTCACTTGCTCAGAAAACTAATACATTTTAAGTTGGGTCAACTAAATACCAGGTTTTAAGTACTGAATACATAATGTTAATGAGTTAGTAGAACTGTCTGGGTTTACAGTGTAGCACTACACAAACTAATACTCACGATGCAACTGAACAGAGAATAAAGTTTCAGATAGGGTTTCAATTCAGCTTGTTCGAGTTAGCTATGCGCATTCACGGTGATTCGCACAAACCAAATGACCGTTTCCAATCACCTGAGGCCTTAGTCTAATTTGGGGGAAGGGTTTTGTGAAGGCTATAATGTACACCCTCCTCTCTGCAGTCAGAATGATCAATACTGCAGCTATTGAGTTATTTACTTTCATAGCTGCTAGAAGGACAAGGCGTATGATTTTACAATGAAGAATTATTTTACATATTTTATGCACTCAGACAGCAGAGAATTCCATACCCACACAGACCTCCGAACATCTGGCAACGAGCGCGGTCTAGGAGCTTTTTTTATTTGGTGAAGGCCCACTTCACTAATCAGCTGTGGGTCGAAAACTTCAGGCTAACCAGGTCAGGATTTGAAGAATTGTGCCAACTGATAAGCCTTGCAGTGTCGTCTGCAAGGGTTTGCTTCCAAAAGCCTGTCCCCACAGACGAGCGCATTGCTATAGGGCTTTATAAACTTGTGCAGAATACCGTGTTGTGGGAGAAACTTTTGGCGTAAGCAAGACTACTGGCCATAGATGTGTGTATGCAGTATGCTTTCAGATTTTTATGCTATTTAATCGGTTAGCGGACAATAAGCTAGGCCCCCTACTACGACCACTAGTAGGGGGCCCTAAGCAGCCGCCTACCTTGCCTCTATGTTAAGACCGCCTCTGCACACACACACACACTCAAAGAGAGAGACAGACGTCAGTCTTCAGTGGATGTCACTGGGAAGAGAAGTGTGTCAATTTAGCCTGTCCCATGACGTCAAGTAAACGTAATTAAGAGGGAGTGGAGGGGGTACAATAAGAGGGAGTGGAGGGGGTACAATAAGAGGGAGTGGAGGGGGTACGATAAGAGGGAGTGGAGGGGTACAATAAGAGGGAGTGGAGGGGTACAATAAGAGGGAGTGGAGGGGTACAATAAGAGGGAGTGGAGGGGTACAATAAGAGGGAGTGGATGGGGTACAATAAGAGGGAGTGGAGG
>NC_137919.1:4279485-4291985 GCF_963457725.1 Sprattus sprattus
AACTTCATTCAAACTTTGTCGCGTAGGTCTTGTAAAGGACACTTATGCTATGTATTTTTCACTTTTCTAAACTTTATACTTTTTAAGATATTAAATAAAAACGAATCGAAATTTTCCCATTGACTTACATTGGGCCATTATGACATCATAATAGGGTCTTTAAACTGGCTTGCACCTGTGCTTCACTGACAGCTGCGCCAAATCAAAGGAACCTCTCCTCTGTCCCTCTCAATTTAACTGTAACTAGGAACATTAAGACACCTTCCATTCTCTACTTTTTTTCTCTCCATCTTTCTCTCTATCCCTCTCAGTCTACTTTCTCTCACACTCAATCTCTCTTCTTCACTCCATTTGTATCTCCTTTTTTCAATATTTTCACTCTCTTTTTCTCTTTCACTCTTCTTTCCTTCTTCCACTCATCTTTCCTTCTTCCACTCTTCTTTCCTTCTTTCACTTTTCTTTCCTTTCTTCACTCTCCTTTCTTCTTTCCTTCTTCCACTCTTCTTTCCTTTTCTTCTTTCCTTCTTCAACTATTATTTCCTTCTTTCACTCTTCTTTCTTTTCTTCTTCCACTCTTCTTTCCTTTCTTCACTCTTCTTTCTTTTCTTCTTTCCTTCTTTCACTCTTCTTTCCTTCATCCTCTCTTCTCTCCTTTCTTCACTCTTCTATCCTTTCTTCTTTCCTTCTTCCACTCTTCTTTCCTTCTTTCACTCTTCTTTCTTTTCTTCTTCCTTTCCTAACTTTTGCATTTCATGCACTGGTATTTCCTTCAGGAAATGCATTTTCTAGTTCAAGTTGAAGTTCAAGTTCAAGTGTTTTACTTTTTCACATATAATAAATTGAAGTAAATTGTCAAAGGGTCTATGCTCCACACTGTGTAAAAATAAATAAAAAATACAATTAAATAATTAAATAATTAAGATACAATAAAAAATGTAAATAAAATAAAATTTAAAAATTAAGAAAGAAAAATTAGGTGTTGAATTAAAGCACATGGATTGGAATTTTGTCCATGGTCTGACTACCACCATCACCTCTTCTGAATACCACTACACAGCTTTGCTTTCTCCCGTAATTCGGAACGTGGTTGTTGTCCCAATGCCTTATTTAGCTGCTCCATAAACACACATACAGTAGTGTGCAGTCTAACCTCAGATTTGGGTGAAATTTCTTCAAGGCTCCATTTTAAATGTGAAGGGTTTAACTGAAAACATGGCTACCTCTCATAGAGTGACTGCCACTCTGTATAAGAGAGGTTTCTGGTACGCTTTTCAATGAGCCCAATCAGGAATGATGTTATCTTTAAAATGTGTTTTGCCCATGTTGTGTGCGTCAGAAGTGGCCTTTAGATGTATGGTTTTAATCATATCTTGGTGCTGTTGTTTTCACTAACTCCTAAAATGGTCAGTATCCGAATTCCTAGCCGCTGTGTGCGACTGATAGACACATGATCGACGCCCATTTAATGGTTTAATTGAGGGCTTTGCGGATATTCAGGAGTGATTCATGAGAGAGACGGAGAGACACTGGAGAGAGAAACATCACAGGCAGTGGTGTAGTGGTCCCTTGAGAAGTGAGTATACTCTTATTTTTTTAAACAGCCCATACAGTACAGGATAAACGCCCTGTTTTGAGAAGTGGGTATACGCAATGCTGACCGAAAAATAAGTGGGTATACTCCGTATGCCTGCGTATACCCTGGACTACACCACTGATCACAGGGCTCTTACAGGGATACTGTGAAACGATGAGTGGAGACACCTTGAAAGAAACAGAGTCTCTCTTACCAACATCTACATCTGACGAGAAGACTTCGAAATCTATCTTGTCTACCCTGAACTTTGTCTTTACCTAGATCACAGTTATTTCACTGTTTTATGTGAATCAATGAATGTATTTAAGATTTTACTCCAGGGTCATCTGAAGTCAAGTCTTCTGTGATAGGTAGTCATCTTAAGTTTGAGTGAAGTTTATCTCAGTTTAGAGACACAATGTTACTGAATCGAAAACACCACACTGACCAAAGTCTAATGGGTTAAAGGCCATTTTGTGAGAGACAAAAATCATAGCTACCCTAAAACTACAATGCTTAATTGACTTTTAAACGGCACTGAGTCATCTCTGAGGCTTTTATTCCTACCATTAGCAATGATTCAGAATGTTTCCTGACGTTGAAACGGCAGGACATTGGCCCCAATCAAGGCCCCAGAATCGGATGGTCTTGTGAATAATTTGTGTCCAATTAAAGCTGGGGTCAGGGAGAGCCAGGGAGAGCCAGCTGAGGACTGTGCACTGAGGTTTAACTCCAGACCGCCATTTCCAGCTAATTATGTCAATGCTAAATTAGACCCTAGCCTCTCCTTCAGCAGACAAGACCGTTTCGCTTGCTCTCCATTTTCACATTTGTCAAATGGTCTCCCCTGTAGCTTCTAAGGATATTAACATGGGTACTTCTGACACCTTACAGGACGCGTGACACGTCCCTCTGCATGCGTCTGTGGGTGTACGTAGGTATTAGGCTGTTCAACATTAAATTAACTCCATTCATAAAAGTATCTGGCCACCAGAATTTAAGAATAAAGAATGTGTTTGAAATAGAATAAATTGGAAGTAAGCCGCTTGTATCCATACAATATAATGTCTTGTGTGTTTAGAGCTCTATGAGGGGAAAATACGGCAATGTACTTTTATTAAGCAATGCAAGTTAGTCATTTCAAAGACATTAGGGTTTTTTGAATCATACGTTTGGTGAACGAATGCTCAGATAATGATCAATTGTCCTGGATTTGTACATTTCTTTGACCCAAGGGTAACTGTAACTTGAGAGGGAGAGCTCTCTGCCAGTGATGCGCCGGTCCATTCCAGGCGACTCGACCCGACTCAATGCTTTAACTTAACCCCTTCACACAGCTCAAACCACAAGGCAAAATATTACCCGAACCGCTACCTGATCCGTTTTTTTTCCAAAACGTGCAGACTTTGTTACACTAATTTGTGCATTCTTTGGGCTATGAACAACCTCGTCTTTGATAAGAGATCAGAATGCCCTGACAACAGACACAGCATGAACACAGATTTGACAAGGATATTAGGCTATAAAACAAGTTAGCCAACAAGTACCATGTAGGGAGATTATAAAATATTTGTTTAAGTGTATGTAACAGTGTCAGCAATATTTAACTTACCAACTTACCATTAAGTCTCGTGTCAACACTGCTGTTGGTTATCCCCAGTACTGCTGTCGTCTACACTTACAATGTCCCCAAATACTTTACACACTTCACTCTTCTTCATTGTGAGTCTTTGTACTCTCTCTAACGTAACTTTTTCCCCACCGCCTACATCTCCACTCAGTTGTTAGTGTATAATACATTATTATTGCCAAATACATTGTACATAATTATATTACAGTATTTAGGTGATATTTGACTAATCTGCCATTTTAATCTGCTAGGTTTTTTTTAACAGGCCCATCTGCACAAGATATAAATAGAATTATTTGTGTTTGACTTGTAACATGATCTCATTTCAGATCAGCCTGTGCATCACTGCTCTCTGCACATAGATGCATAGGCTTCAGGTGCCATGCCCTGATATACCTTAGAATAGAATAGAATATATTTATTTGTCATTGCACAAGTACAACGAGATTAAGGTAGCAGCTCTCAGACACAAAAACAATACAAATATAGATTGAACATACATACATATTTACACTATAAAAACACAAGACATATAACACAACAGAGAGACAAATACAGGTCCGTTTTGTGCATTGTTAAGTGTTTCCTTAAGTCCAAATCCAGCCTTGATGTGGCTCAGATCCGGCCTTGATGTGGCCCAGATTGGGTTTAATCACGGGTTCTCAATTCTGCTTCTGGGACCACCCTCTGTACACTTAACACCTCTAGCTATGCCTGCTGAAGGCAAATACGATTGAGGTTCCTGTAATTCAAATGACCTTGGTTTGCTTAATCTGGGTTGTTTGGTTTATCAAGCTGACAAGCTCAGCCAGGTATGCACAACAGGAAGTGATGGGAAAGATGATGGAGGACCAGTAGGAAGCCCAGGAGAAGGAATGAGAATCCTAAACTTCATCTAGTCAGGTTTGATAATCCTAAACTTCATCTAGTCAGGTTTGAGAATCCTGAACTTCATCTAGTCAGGTTTGATAATCCTAAACTTCACCTAGTCAGGTTTGAGAATCCTAAACTTCACCTAGTCAGGTTTGAGAATCCTAAACTTCACCTAGTCAGGTTTGAGAATCCTAAACTTCACCTAGTCAGGTTTGAGAATCCTAAACTTCACCTAGTTAGGTTTGAGAATCCTAAACTTCATCTAGTCAGGTTTGAGAATCCTAAACTTCATCTAGTCAGGTTTGAGAATCCTAAACTTCATCTAGTCAGGTTTGAGAATCCTAAACTTCATCTAGTCAGGTTTCAATGCAGAGAGCTTAGAACTGACGACGCTAGTTAACGTTTCCACGTGGGTCACAGTGACCAAATAGAACCCAACTGATTTCGGTATTTGTCCTTTTTGTAACTACACACAGCCAAATATTTCCCGGAAAGGCAATTTCAGAACAACAAGACACTGACACCAAGCCCATGTTTATTCACACTAAAAAGCATCTTTTTAATCATGTGAACAAATAGCCGACAGACAGGGGGGACTTGAGCACTCCGACAGCAGTCACCTCTGGCAGGGATCCGGCCCTGGACTGGCCCTGGACTGGCCCTCCTGCACCAGATTGGGGCCATATGCTTCCCCGAGTTGGCAGGTGGCAGCGTTGGCGGACTTCAGGTAAACAAGTAGCAACGCTATGGAAATAAACACTTAATTGCTCTAACCAGCCTCATTACAGAGTGTTGTTTTAGCCCCTTTTCCCCGCTCCCGTGTGCTTTAAACAGTCTGCCACGAAATGAGTAAGATCAACTTGGATGAAACACAATGAAACAGCATTTCCAGATTTGCCCCGTCGCACAGTAATGGACCGAATTCAATTTCAGACCTTAATGAAGAGACGGACCGGGACCCGGGAATCTGAGACCTCACACGTCTCCATTTGTGTCACATAAAACATCAAACTGGGGGAATGAGGTTTACCCAATCCCCCCACCCCCCCTGGCTAGCGCCCAAACAAAATAAATGCTAATCATTCCTCTGAAGCAGCCTATTCTATGGCCCATATTGATCGAGAAAGAGAGAGAGAGAGAGAGAGAGAGAGATAGAGAGAGAAAGAGAGAATGAAAGAATGAGAGAGGGAAAGAGAAAATGGTGGGAGGGAGAGAGAGCGATCACACTTCTTGTCCAATTCCAATGAGAGACTGGGCAGAAGTTGCCTTACAGGAATATTGGCTGTTCATTCATTAGCGTCTCAGCAAAGAAAGAAAAAAAAAAAGGTCACCTCAGGTTACCTGCCACACGCAGAGGGACGGTAGGAGTTAGGCAACACTGATGTAGACCCAAGTCAACTTCCCCGACTCTAGAGCTGGATCCATACAGCACCAGAGGTCACAGCTGCCTATGACAAGCCCAACTAGATGAACAGATTGCATAACAGGACATTTGAAGTGCATATTTTGAGTGAAATTATTATGGTAAAACGAACAGGCTTTATTCAGTGATATTTATTTCTGGATTTAACCACCATTTTGTCTTTTCGAAAGGCCGTCAGAGGGCACACTAGAGACGACACCTGTGCTAACTGCGGTCAGGATAGCGGGACTCTCGTGAGCAACAGAGTTTTGCCTCGTCTGACAGCCACGGCTAAGACTGAGATCTGCAATGATAATAAACGGCCATAATACCACCAGTCTGTTTCCCTGTTTTTATTCAACACTGTGATGCTCTCTCTCTCTCTGAGTTATGATGAGTGCAAACGTTGAACGAGGACGGCATTCAACTTTGACCCCCTTCCATGATCAGTTGTCATGACGATGCAATTGTCATGCTGTTTTGTAACCGTTACTAAGATGTTTCTCTCTCTTCTCTTCGCTCTCTCTCTCGCTCTCTTCTCAATGTAAAAAAAGAAAGAAATACAGTGAAACACTGACAGAAATACAGTGAAAGACCATTTAGGGAGACATCAGGAGACAAATAAACCTTAAATTCAGGAGAAACCTGAGAAAAAAGAAGCACTTATTCGAGACACACATTTCTGAAAAACGCAGTGAATTCTGTGACCTCGTCTTTTTGACATGCTTTAAAATACCATCAACGCAACTCTCTGTCATTTGGACCTACCGGATCTGCTATTTTATTCTGGTCTAGCACTGTCTTCTTCCACTTAGCTCTCTTCATTGTAACAAATGCTTGCATTACGAACCCCCAAAATGCATTTCTTTATGGAAGAACATTACATTATCCTGCTAAGGAGTTTGTCGCTGTTGATGTATGATAAAGAAATTGAAGATAAATATCCCCGTAGCCGCGGAGAGAATAAGAAAATGGAACGGCCATTATTCACCCACTGTATGAAATTAATAGGGCTAAGTCCAACAGTGTGTGTGTCTGTGTGTCTCTGTGTGTGTGTGTGTGTGTGTGGGCGTATGAGTAATACCCTGGCACAGGCCTCTCCTTTGTGTTGGCACACGCAGAATTTAGCAGCACTTGCCAATCTCTCAGTAAAAATTTCCCATGGAACCGCTTAGAACCGCATGGAACCGCCATCCTGCTCGAAAGCTGGCCGAGGGAGAGGGCTCTGATGAGCCAGACAGCCAATGGGAACGCTGCGTCCTGTCTGAGACTGCCAGCAGGGGGTGGATTGGGCTTCTGCGTGCGAGAATGGAGCGGAGGTCTCACGCGTACAGCAAGGTTTCTCAGGGTGAAGTCAACTGAATGGAAATGGATAAGTCAATAAGTCAGTCGTATAATCAATCAATCAGTCAATCAATATCAGTGAGTCAGTGAGTGAGTGTTTGTAAAACACTGTGTAAAGCTGTTCTACTAGTCACTCTAGCCTGCGTCTCAAGACATCCAATGAGCGCCTCTGACACAGTAATTAACATGTGTCCTATAGCCAGGACACAATTGTCACAGTATTTGGCGTTTTACACTGGGTGTGGCTACTCAAGGAGACACCCACGTCGGTGTAGTTCTATCTGTGTGTGTGTGGTTCTGTGTGTGTGTGTGTGTGTGTGTGTGTAGTTCTGTGTGTGTGTGTGTGCGTGTGTATTTAGCGTTTTACACTGGGTGTGGCTACTCCAGGAGACACCAAAGTCGGTGTAGTTCTATCTGTGTGTGTGTGTGGTTCTGTGTGTGTGTGTGTGTGTGTCTGTGTGTGTGTGTGTGTGGTTCTGTGTGTGTGTGCGTGTGTATTAAAAAAGGGACGCTCAAAGATACATGGGTGGTGAAGAGTGGATATGGCACTACACAAACAGGGCTCATACTGTTTCTCACACACTCCAAAGCACTGCGCTCAGTTGACAGGGAATAAGTGACAATGGGTGTGTGTGTGTGTGTCGACAAAAGGAGTTTGAATCATCACGTAATGCTGTTGTAAAGACAGAGTACTTAGCCGTATCATTGCGGCTAAGTACTGAACAGAGAGTTGTGTCAATTACCAGATGTTAGAGAGAGCATGAAAAAAACCGGGGGGGGGAAACAAAGGCAGACTAAGAAATGTTAGACATGGAGGCAGATAGACTGAAGACAAATATAGGCCGAATCTCGATTCTTCTCCTTGCCCCTTTTGCTTAATCTTGTCTTAGTCTTAACCCTAGCACTTGCAAGTGTAAGGGCCAAGGGCTGAGATCTTTCCCCTATGAAATGAGACTAGGTTTCGGGTACGTCATGCGTGACTGTATGAGCTATGAAACTAGCGATTTAAAAAAAAGTCTAATGAAGAACATGGTTGCAAATATATATGTATACAACTGTGTAGAGCACGAAACAAGACTGTCGTCATTTTTAAATTAATTATAAGCCAAAAATACTTACATATTTAGCATGATAGCTGGCAAGCTACCATATAAGCCAATGGAGTGGTGGTATACGCGCTAAATGTATCCTAAAACTACCGTTTGAAAGCTTCAGTTAAGACCTAAAATACTATACATCGTTCGAGTAGCACATTTCAGATCAAACCGAGTCATTATAAACATATAAAAAGTTGTGTAGATAGCTTTATTCATGTAAAAATATTCCTCGCTTCAAGCAGCCATGTTTTTTTGAAAATTCCTGAGCTGGTTTTGCGGTGTGCTCTGGGATAGCCCTTGGAGTTAAGGTAGCCCTCCGATCATCTCAAAAACGAGGGCCATACACACCTTAACCTTACCCCTTAATCTTGATCAAGTTGGGTATTGAGACACCACTAGCTCTCACATGAACGCGCAATTTCAAGGGTAAGGGGTAAGATAAGGGGTAAGGGGAAGTATTGAGATTGGGCCATAGTCTGTATGAGACAGACAAGGAGATGAGACAGACTGGAATGCCATAGAAACAGACAGGAGGAGGACGGTTGAGAAAGAGAGAGAGAGATAGAGAGAGAGAAAGAAAGCGAGAGGGCCAAGGGGGAGAGACACAAGGAGAAAGATGGAGGAAGTGAGTGAGAAAGAGGGTGAGTAAGAGACAGCGAGAGAGACACACAAGACAGGAGGAACACCAGGAAGAAGATGGAACAAGTGAGAGAGAGGGTGGGAAAGAGAATGATAGAGCAAAAGAGACAGATAGAGCAGGAAAGAGAGAGTGAGAGAGAGCATGCCTCTCTGGCTCGCCTCAGCTGGTGGTGGAGAAAGTGAGAAAGAGAGCGTAAGAAAGCCAGATGGATTTAAAGACAGCGAACGAAAGAGAGAGAGGAGGAGGAGAGAGATCTCGCTGCTCTGACTCGTCTCAGCTGGTGGTGGACGGGGCCCTTGTGGAAATCCACTCTCGTGCCACATGAGGAGGAGCCGCCTCATCTCGTCTCATCTCATCTCATCTCATCTAGCCTCGTCTCGTGTCTTCGGGTGAAAATGTGCAAAGTGCATTCAGCACCCAGCAGGGATGCAGATGAGTCCTCAAATCACGCCGCCATCTTTCCCCTCGTACCGCCAAGCCTGTGCGCTGACATGAGGGGTGCTAATTAAGGGCTTCTGAGCTGAGGAGTCTCTCGCTCGCACTCTCTCTCTCGCTCTCATTCTCGCTCTCACTCTCGCTCTCTCGTTTTATTTCCTGAGAAGAGTAATTCGTTTCCCCTTGTTGTTTGTTGATAATGGCCAGGCCAGGCCTCTTCTGATGAGTACGGAAATGCCCGTTTGGAAGATCCAGGATGCCCCATTGCTTACAAAAGATCAGGACAGTGGTAGCCATACCAAATATGTTTTATCCAAAATGTCTTTTCTGACGCTTCTTCTCTGTTTTCAGCAAATGGGCAACAGTCATAAAAAATGGCTGTGTTTGTGTTCATGTCTGTAAACTTCCGTTGAACTCAAAATCTACTTTTTTAAAGATTTGTTTTTTGGGCTTTTATTGCCTTTTATTGACAGAGCAGTGAAGATTGTGACAGGAAATAAGAGGGAGTAGAGGTGGGGAGTGGACAGGAGAGGATTACTGTTTAGAAATGTCTTCACATCACGTCTTGATTTGCTGTCTAAAGCCATAGGCATTATCCACACTGACAAGCCGTGAGCAGCTTTTTATAATCATGTGGATAGCATCTTCAGTTGAGACTTTTATTTACAACATAGCTTATGCTGACATTTCAGAGAAATAATACATCGGAGATGGAGCGTTTTAAATGTGACTGAACTCATCCTGTCTTGACCTTGGGTTGGCTATTAGTCATCGCTGTTTCGGGGCTCGGGCCACATCCTGGATTTGTTCTTGTTTATCGGCAGAACTTCAAAAATACAGCGGATTACCAGATACGATGATACAGGGGGGTATTAGAATTTCAATGAACTGCGCGGCGAAGGATTTCATAATGTTACCCCTCCCAACCCTCCTCTGTTTGGCTTATTATAAATGAATGTTGGAGGAAAGTTTTGGACCCCTTTGAAATTAAAATCTCAGCTGAGCATTCCAGCATCTCGTAAGGTGAATCATAATTGGAGTGAGCATTTTCCAGGGCTGTGAATTAATCTGATGTTATCGTGGGGTGATTTGAGAAGTGTTTTGAAAACAATGCGTTAATTGCATGGAAACAGGAGCTTCCCGACTTCCAAGGTGACCGCAAGAACATAGTGCACTACGGTACAAAGTTCAAAGTTCAAAGGTTAATGAAAAAACATGTTTCTTAGTCTGTTATTTTGCCAGCAAACCCACACACACATATGAACGCTTGTTGATGCATCTTCGACTGGGCAAGCTAAATACGATCATTATCTTTCTAATGACATAAATGATGTCCCCAATCACCATTCAACAAACGCCGTCACTCAATATGCCACTGCTAATACACATTAGCGTCTGACATGGGCAGTTTCTGCATCCCACATTCAGGCAGCTGTCAAAACAATTGCCTGCTATAGTAACATGACATTGCTACCTCACTGGACAAGATTAATGAATGACTAATGAAATGCCATCAAGGGAGATGTTACCCTGTTATCTCGTGTCATAGGGCTTAATGTGACCGAAGTACTTTGTGAAGAGACGACTCGTGAGGGCGGACATCACTAAAGATGGATTGCCCCATGAAACTCTCCCATTACTTTACAAAAACAACAATTTCCTTTTTTTTACCAGTTTCTATTAAAATTTACACTATTCACTTTGACCTCTGCCTTTCCAAGTCATCACATTAGTTAAGTACGTTTCCAATGCACAAAATAAGAGATTTGATCCCAACCATATACAGTATAGAACAGATTCTCCCATGGTTGTTTTCTAGTCGTATAACACCACCATGCACGTCTATCTGTGTGAGACCACCATATCATTTAAGATCACAGTCGTGGATATCCTCCCACTGTCCTCACTAGCAAAGCCTTAATACAACATGCACATTCAAAACATGATGCTGCTATAAATAACGTCGCCCTGAAATTTCCTTTTCTCTCAATAGCACTGCAGAAATGCCCTACAGGCAGAGCCAAAAACATGCACTGGTAGGAGTCCCAGTATCAGCTCATCTCCTCATAATAGCCTGTAATAGCTTTGCAGCACACAGCAGATCATTTCAACAGACATTGTTGCCGACACCCCCCGTCCAAATCTTAATGCTATTATCTTTTTTTTATTGGAGGGGGTGGGATAAGACTCCCTGTTGCAGATTGTGTGCGTGAATAACCTCTACCTAATGCTAGAAAATCCCTTTAGATACAGTTCCCTCTGCCAAGAGAAGCAGACAGGGGAAGAGGGAGGGAGAGAGAGAGAGGGAGAGAGAGAGGGAGGGAGAGAGAGAGAGGGAGAGAGAGAGGGAGGGAGAGAGAGAGAGGGAGAGAGAGAGGGAGGGAGAGAGGGAGGGAAGGAAGGGAAGGAGGGAGAGGGAGAGAGAGTGAGAGAGAGGGAAGGAAGGAGGGAGAGGGAGAGAGAGAGGGAGAGAGAGAGAGAGGGAGGGAAGGAGGGAGAGGGAGAGGGAGAGAGGGAGAGAGAGTGAGAGAGAGAGAAGGAAGGAGGGAGAGGGAGAGAGAGAGGGGAGAGAGAGAGAGAGGGAGGGAGAGAGAGAGGGAGGGAGGAAGGGAGGGAGAGAGAGAAAGGGAGGGAGGGAGAGAGAGAGAGGGAGGGAAGGAAGGAGGGAGAGAGAGGGAGGGAGAGAGGGAGGGTGAGAGAGGGAGGGAAGGAAGGAGGGAGAGAGAGGGAGGGAGAGAGGGAGGGTGATAGCATTTGGTACTTCATCCAGCACTATCTGAACAGCAGTTAAGGACATAAACACACTTTTTTCCATTCTCTCAAGATAAGGTTGGAAACGTCCACGTTTGTGTCACCTTTTAAAAGTGCCCAACCAACCCTGTTTGTCTGGGAGGGTTTGGGTTTGTTTATTTATTTACCTATTTCAGTACTTGTGTGTTAACTTGTTTATTTTTGTAATTGGCTCCAGAAGTTTTCTGGTCTGAACAAGTCTGGGCTACACTGGGCATTAGTAATTAATCACCCCAGTAGCCTTAGTCCGGTCATCCCTCTCTGCCTGACCCCATCAGGCTCAGCCTTAACAGCCTTAACGTGGACTCCAACCGGAACAACACCTACACTGGGCCAGTGGAATCTGCAAAGTGTTAAATGTTGTTAAACTGTATTCTCTCTCTCTCTCTCTTCCTCTCTTTCACTCCCTTTATCCCCCTTTCTCTTTCTCCCTCTTTCTCTACCTTTCTCTCTCCCCCGTCTATCTCTCTCTCCCCTCTCTCTCTCTCCCCCTCTCTCTACCTTTCTCTCTCTCCCTCTCTCTCTCTCTCCCTCTCTCTCTCTCCCTCCATCTCTCCCGCTCTCTCTCTCCCTCCATCTATCCCGCTCTCTCTCTCCCTCCACCTCTCCCTCTCTCTCTCTAGTTATTAGTGAGGGAGCTGAAGCTGGACGTGGACTGACTGTATCAGAAATTAGTTGAAAAATGAGCTGTGCAGGGCTGAGGGGTGTAATAATAA
>NC_137919.1:4301985-4321985 GCF_963457725.1 Sprattus sprattus
TGTGTGTGTGTGTTTACATGTTTGTGCTCGCTCCCTCACTCCCTTGAGACTTGACCACCCTTGAGGAGGATCATAATGATAATGATCAGTAATTGGTCTCGTCCCTCAGGGCTATCCCGTCAGTTCAAAAGATCACTTTATGTGTGTGTGTGTGTGTGTGTGTGTGTGTGTGTGTGTGTGTGTGTGTGTGTGTGTGTGTCTCGTCCCTCAGGGCTATCCCGTCAGTTCAAAAGATCACTTTATGTGTGTGTGTGTGTGTGTGTGTGTGTGTGTGTGTGTGTGTGTGTGTGTGTGTGTGTGTGTGTGTGTGTGTGTGTGTTTGTGTGTGTGTGTGTGTCTCGTCCCTCAGGGCTATCCCATCAGTTCAAAAGATCACTTTTCCGCGCTGCATACATAAGGGCCCAAGTTGCAGTAAGGTAATAGCCTGAAACCACGTGTGTAAACAAAACATCATCGACAAGCCCTCACTAAAAACACACACTCCAGCAGGTAGATGGAGGGCTACGAGGGCTGCAGGCGTTTCTTGCCTTGAACATCTGAAGGCAAGTTTTCATCAATGTCATTCACCATGACGATATGACATGCCTAACGCCTCGTTTACCCTTCCCGTGAGGGCCTTTAATGATCCAATGGAAAATAAAATTTGAAAAATACACAGATTGATCAAATTGTGATATGCACAAGGAGTCTAGAGCAGATTTTTATTTCATTTAACATTACATTTATTATCTATAAATAAATACATTTTCTGATAGATTTTCTGTGGACACATGTCTCTACATTAACACATACGCCTGTCTACTGCTCACCAAGGGAAATACAGGAAAAATGACTGATTCAACAGTGACGGTTTGATCAGGTCTGGACTGGACTACTACCTCAATAGGGGAATCTCGACAGATTCTGTGCTATATCGGGACAACTGAGCTGCCACACAATGAGGAAATTACGTTAGGTGCCTTTGTGTAGGTAGATGTCAGGCCATCTCTAACGGGTGTTGTGAGAAATGCATTTTAAAAGCAAGTTGTGAATGCAAAACTGAAGTTGAAGTTGTCCCCTATATTATGTATATATGATAGCAGGTGGACTATGGAATATGAGAGACGGCTATGTTTCATGCCAGGTATCGCATTAAATTCCATCAGATGATCCCTGAAATATAATAGGGTAATGCACCCCCTCCTAGGCTGTCATCTGGACTGTGGCCATCTGATGATCTGAAATCACATACTTCTCTGTCATTTCCAGTATGACAGCATGTCATGTTGACGTTGTGAACAATATCACCATGCAGTATACCTAAATGTCTCACAATGTTAGACTTCGGCCTCTAAAAACGGACAGTGACGAGTGACGTCACCTTTAAATAAACCTGGGACCTGCTTGTGAAATGGCAAAGCCAAGGATGTGAATTGCCGGCTTAAATCGTATTCTAACAAAGAGAGCACAGATGTAGGTCGAGACAGTAGCACTCAGCTTTCAACGGGACTAATTGAAAATATTTCACATGTGCTATTTTATTAGGACACCAGACAATGTATTCATTGTGATACAATCAATCAATTTGTAATGCAAAACTTAATTCATTAGTAGGGAAGTAGACTGCACTACTATCATTGAGTTTCAGTATACAACAGAAGTGAGTTCGCCCATGGGACAAATTATTAAAAATGGTATAAATGTACAGTAATAGCATTACTTTTGGTAGGGTACTTGCTCTTTAATTAAAAACTAACATTTTAGATTTACTAAATTCCCACAGTAGGAACATTTAAGTGACATTGTGTGTACTCTTTTCTGTTGTATATTCAGACAGAACTAATCAGAACCAGATAATAGATAATGTACTATTAGTCATCAAAGACTTCTAATGTTCCCTTAGGCCCCTCTTGGCTATTTGGGTTGGTCTGTTACAGGCTAATGTTGCTACCTGCTAACAGTTCGACACATCAGAACTTGAACATTCATTTAAATTAATAAACTAATTGTCATTCACCTGAATTACTAAATCTAAACGAAGCATTGAAGGGTAAAACTGCATATCTCAAAGTATTTCTTTTGTTGTTGTCTTTAAGTAGACTCTAATGTTTATTCATCACTTTGCTTCCCGGTCTTCTGAACTGCAGGATTGTTTTAACTAGCGGCGTAGCGCTAGCATGAATGGAACCCTATTTGCATGAATAGGCTCCAGAACGTTCCGCTGCTCAGCACACATGAGTCACGAACACACAACTACCCTGTGTGATAAATATGAATCTGGGGGGGGGGGGGGGGGGGTAAATGGGTTTGCATTGCAATGCTACGCTTGGGTTTTTTCCACTGCAACAGCAAGGGACCCGTATGTAGAGCTGTTTCCCCTCGGCACACACACACACACACACACACACACACAGTGAGAGAATGAGATCGAGAATGCTTCGAGGGTGCCCTCTTCCTTTCATAAGCACTTCTTACACATAATTGCACCCTTGGGAATGGAGGATATTTGTCCAGTACGTACAGAAATGAGCTTTTCTGGGGGAAATGTTCTCACTGTTTACTGACGTGACTGAAATGAAGAACACAAACATAAATAAATAAACAAACAAACAAACTAAAAACGAGGGATATAAAAAAATCCACAAACGCAGAGGAAACTGCTTAAAGATGAATGAACAGCTGATGACAGAATCAAAAACTGAATGGCAGTCTATTTTACAAGAAAAATCAGATGACACGGTCAATTTCAGAATATAATGTATGCTGTTTGTTAGACAGAATTTTCTCCAAGCTTGTGTTCATGATGTTAACTGTATGACAGAATGCACGCTGTCACTGTCACAGCTTCCAGGAGTAGGCTGACAATGATGAAGAACTAACTAGTGTGAAACAACATCTTGGCATACAACAGTTTTTAAACACATTCGTGGCAGTTTGTTTTGTTTCTGTCAAAGGAAATTAGTTTATTTCAAGAGGAAAAAGCTAAAAGTACAGTATATCACACTAATATTAGTTATTATTAAATTATTTTTGTTTGTTTGTTTGTTTACCTGTTAACTGCATTAGAACAAGTTGTTTAATCCAACACTCTTTCCACACACTACTGCTAAGCACTCTCTCACTCCCTCTGTGTGTGTTTGTGTGTGTGTGTGTGTGTGTGTGTGTGTGTGTCTGTGTGTGTGTGTGTGTGTGTGTGTGTGTGTGTGTGTGTGTGTGTGTCTGTGTGTGTGTGTGTGTCTCTGTGTGTGTGTGTGTGTGTGTGTGTGTGTGTGTGTGTGTGTGTGGACAGAAGGGTGGGTCAGCTAAATCCCTTTTTGCCTCCATACTTCCACATAGTGTTCCTCACAGTGTCACAGCCCCAGCACCTACTCCAGCGAGAGACTACCTTTAAACACTATCGCACAGCACTTCAACTCCGCTCCTCTCCTCCCATCTCCTCTCCTCTCTCTCCTCTCCTCTCCTCTCCTCTCCTCTCCTCTCCCTCTCTCCTCTCCTCTCCTCTCCTCTTCTCTCTCCTCTCCTCTCCTCTCCTCTCCTCTCTCTCCTCTCCTATCCTCTCCTCTCCTCTCCCTCTCTCCTCTCCTCTCCTCTCTCTCCTCTCCCTACCTTTAAACACTATCGCACAGCACTGCAATGGGATACCTCCTGCACCCGTTAGCATGGGGCTGCGGTAAGAGATCTCTCTGAGGTAAACAAAAAGAGAGGGGAAAAAAAGAAAAAGGTCCTCTCTGGTAACCCAGGAGCTGTCATGGAGTTTGTCTGCCAGGTTGCAAAGCATGCTTGGGCCTGGGCGAGTTAGGCCTCATCCCTGGTTTGAGCAATGGGAAACACAGGGCTGATGTCAGCGCCAGGGAACATTTATTTCCCCCGGGGAAACGCTCGGCAGGGGGAGAAGTGCCGGAATGTGTTGGCTAAAAATAACCCAGTGAGATGTGATTACAGGTGTAGCCCATAAGGAGAAGGAGGAACGAGGAAGAGGAGGAGGAGGAGGAGGAGGAAGAGGAAGAAGGAACGCAAAGGGACGAGAAGAGTGGGGGATAAAGGGATAAAACATTTGTTGGAAGTGACTGGATGTACACTGGAAGACAGTTGCGACAGCTGGCCCTTGAAACGAAGTCGGAATGTGGTTGTTTTTTCTTCTGATGCTGTCAGGAACGTGTTGATTAAAGTTGTATATGGTTTGAGGCCCTCCGGCCGGGGGTAATCCACCTCTCCATGTCCAATGGATGGGATTGTTTTTTGCTCGGCTGTCAGGATACAGATTCGTCCCTTTTCACATTTTTCAGAGGGGAATTCTTCTCGCTATCTTCTGAAAAGTGAAAAGAAAAAAAATGTTTCAAAGCACCTTTGTGCGAGTCATTGAAGCGAGGACACATTGTGTTAGGTCTGTTTGTTCCGTTGGAGCAGGTCATTTTATGGAGAGGGCTTGGGAAAGCAATGTTATTGTTGGCTTGTCATAATGGAAGTGATTCATTCAGCCTCTGCACACAAAACCTTAATTTTGGGTCTGTGGGGGTTGAATGTGCAAAAAAATAAATCAATAAACTTTCAGAGCACCTTCCACAGCTAAGTTAATGACTCCAGGGGCTACATCAGATTAGACGGCTCAGGGAATGGTTACAGGCCCCAGGGCAGAGATCCTCTGAATTTCTTTAATTGGTTTTGTGCAAAGCGTGGAGAACAGTACTCTAGAACATGGGTCTTCTTTACAAGGTAAAAATCCGACTACCTGAAGCGAAGCCGTGTGGTTGCACCACGTTGCGTAACCCTAACGAGTGCAGCGGCAATTAAAGGAAAAGCGTGTGCATCCCGTGATGGTTCCTTTTGTTCTGGGAATCGCACCTTTTCATCGCCTTCAGAATAACAAGTCCTTTTCTTCTGCTGCCTGCACCACTTCAAGTAGAGCCGTGGCTTTGGACGATCTGAGTCTGAGGTCTGCCAAGGGAGTAATTGGGATTTCTCTGCATATCAAATGTTGAGTATCTATTCTTTAGCTGTTCATGGGCATATCTAGTATTGCAGTGCTACATATGATGGTAAAATACAATTATAGAAATAATAGTTCCAGTGGAAATTGCAGCTGTAATAACCAGGAAGTTACTTAAAAAGTAATCCATTATAGATTACTCATTGCTTAGTGTCATTTGGTTCATTTTAATATACGGCTCCTCAGACGTTCAGCTGTAATAACCAGTGTTTGGGAATTTACCCAAAAAGTAATCCCTTATAGATTACTCATTACTTAGTGTTATTTGTTTGCTTTTATCATCACTGTCACAAAGTAATCAAGAGTTCATGAATAAACAGGAGTCATTGAATTGACTGAGCTGAATGACATTGTAGAAATACTACTGGCAGGTAGCAACACATTTCAAAAGCTGGAAAAAAAAATACCAGTAACTGTTGATGTATTGTGCATTACTTAGTTACTGTCAATGAAATGAGATTACTGTCATAACATTACTTTGTGACTCCCATATTACTCTCCTGTCACTGCGGAAGTAGCATTTCTTTATGTGTGGACACAGTTGAAAAGTCAACTCCTTCTCACATGTATGTTACATGTTTGATAACACATTTTACATTTTTTTTTATTGTGGAGGCTATGGGTATATCTATCATTGTCTCCATCCTATTTCACCCAAAACTAACTATCTTTATAAATATCATTGGTAGCTTTAGAATAACCCTTGTTAATAAACCCAATTGTTGTACATTACTTAACGGTGTGAATTGAATGGCCATCATCACAACACCTTGTTTACTCTGAGGTCAGCCGGGTGGTGACAGCCATGTTCAAAGGCAGAGATGGTATTGTGATTTGCCGTTTTGAATAAATCTACATTGTTGAGGGTTTTTTTCTCCTTTTAAAACTCTTTTATCTCTCACCGCCGGCGTTTCCCCTCGCCCCGTGGTCATAAATTTCCCATGGTTTGTAAGCCAGACATGAGAGAAATATTGTCAGACAGATGCTCAGCTTATCAGCGCCGGCGCGCTGAATTCATTGTGCACTTGGTGCTCTTCTTGATCAAGCACACCCCTGGACACAGAAGAACAAACACACTTATCAGATGGAGGCGGCGGGGAAAGAAAAATCACCTCGCCACAGATCACCTTTCCTCCCTCCTGCGTTGTGTCTCTCTTTTTTTTTTTTTTTATATATCCCTCGCTTTCTTCAGTCCTTCCATCCCCCATGAGAGAGAGAGAGAGAGAGAGAGAGAGAGAGAGAGGGAGAGAGGGGGAGAGAGAGAGAGGGAGAGAGAGAGAGAGAGAGATAGAGAGAGAGAGAGGGAGAGAGAGGGAGAGAGAGGCCAGGCAGAGAAGGTAAAGGTGAACCGATAAGTGTTAGGATGAGCAACAACCTGTCAAGATGGCGTCTTGATAAATAGGTAGTTCCACCTGGGTGGAAGCAATAAGCAATGGCAATCGTCTCGCCTCGCCAGACCAGCGGCATCCCATAATGACGGTAAGCACGGCCACGCCAAATTCATCATATGTGGTCTGGGTTACAGTCAGTGTTTTTCCGTTCACGCTCTATCCCCACTCGTCTTTCTCTCTTTCTTAATGTTTTTTTTTTCTTTTTCTTCAGCAGACCATAAGTCAGGGATGAAGGCTCCTGGAAACAGCAGGCAGACGCAAGGTCACAGCTCCCGGGGAGGAGGGCATGAGACATCACCACGGCCCAGGGAGCAGGGAAAGTCAACTACCGCTCGCATGTAGGTTACATGTTTCATGATTCACACACACACACACACACATCCTACACACACACACACACACACACACAAACACACATCCTACACACACACACCTACTACCGCTCACATGTAGGTTACATATTTCATAATTCCCACACACACACACACACACACACACACAAATATGCGCACTCACACACCTACGCTCATCAGTAAAGTCATCTACCTCTCACATGTAGGCCCAGGGAGCAGGGGAAGTCAACTACCGCGCACATGTAGGTAACATGTTTCATGATTCACACACATACACACATCCTACACACACACCTATACGCATCAGTAAAGTCAACTACCGCTCACATTTAGGTTACATGTTTGATGACACGTTTCGCAAATCACACACACACACACACACACACACACACACACACACACTCACACACACATGGCGTCTTGATAAATAGGTAGTTCCTTGCGGGTGGAGTGAAGTCAACTACCTCTCACATGTACAGTAGGTTACATGTTTCATAATTTACACACACACACACACACATCAGTAAAGTGAACTACCTCTCACATGTATGTTAGATGTTTGATCACACGTTTCACAATTCACACACACACACACACACACACGTATCAGTTAGGTCAACTACCTCTCACATGTAGGTTACATGTTTCATAATTCACGCACACACCTACGCACATCAGTAAAGTCAACTAACTTTAGGTTAGATTCGCACCCACACACACACACACATGCACAGGCACACACCTACGCGCATCAGTCAAGTCAACTACCTCTCACATATAGGTTACATGTTTCACAATTCACACACACACACACACACACACACACACACATATGCGCACTCACACACCTACAAGCATCAGTAAAGTCAACTACCGCTCACATGCAAGTTACATGTTTCATAATTCACACACACACATACATATGCACACGCACACACACGCATCGGTCAAGTCAACTAGGTTACATGTTTGATAACACACGCGTCAACTACCGCTCGCATGTAGGCTACACATTTGAGCACACCAATAATGTGCACACACTCATACAAAATACACACACACACACTATAGTCAACTATAGACTAGAGTGAGTGAGTTGTGTGAGACTAGAGTGAGTGAGTTGTGTGAGACTAGAGTGAGTTAGTTGTGTGAGACTAGAAGCAAACCATCTCACATTTAGTAACACAATTAATTCACACAAATACGCAAACACACACACAGTGTAATAAACATACCTATGCATTAATCAGTGTTGATAACAAAGCTCAAACTCGTGACTTCAAAGGTGTCTTAGAAGAATTACATGAATGTTGTTCATGATTAAAAGATATTTGTTTCCTCATTTTGAAGTAGAAGTTTGCTGAAGTCATGCAGAGTGAAAGAAAAAGAAAAAAACGAAAGAAAGAAAGAAAGAGAGAGAGAGAGGAGTGCGCTGTGGCACGAGTCGCTCTCAGCTTCGATTCGGAGAAGTGATGCTCGGAGACGTGTGGCTTCACAAGTCTAAAAATAGATGGTGTGTCTTCACCCAGTCTGGTGCGAAGCATGAGATCATTGCTAATGAAGTGCTTCCAAGAAGCTGTCTTTAACAGTGTCTTTCTCTTTTTTTTTTCTCTCTCTCTCTCGCTTCTTTCCAGTCCTCTCAAGTTGCTTTCTGAACTTCTGTTCATTGTTGTACAACTCGTTGTTTCGCTGCAACTCACTTCTTGTTTGCCTCTCGTGCGGACATCTTCTGCTCAGGTGCTGGGGGGAAAGGCTGTGCTTTCTGGGAACTCGACTTTACTGATACGTGTGTGTGTGTGTGTGTGTGTGTGTGTGTGTGTGTGTGTGTGTGAATTGTGAAACGTGTGATCAAACATCTAACATTCTTGTGAGAGGTAGTTGACTTTACTGATGTGTGTGTGTGTGTGTGTGTGTGTGTGTGTGTGTGTGTCTGTGTGTCTGTGTGTTTGTGTTTGTGTGTAAATTATGAAACATGTGACTTGGCCGGCTTCCACCTCGGCGCAGCGATTAGGTTCTCCCCTGTGCGTCCGAGCAGTGATGAAGTGGTCACCATCCCTGATCTATGGATCCCTTTCGATTAAAACATCTGCTTAATGAATACACAGAAATTGAAGTCATCATGTCATGCACGAATTGGAAACCGCATCATTAGAAAAAGTTGTGGGAATCGTTATCGAGAAAAAAAAGCTACTGAATCGATCTCATTATGTTTAGTGTGATAGGGATTCACTCTAAGCTGAAGTCGGACCATGAAATAAATAACTTACGAACCGATCACTATAGCTGTCTTTCTGGGTCTAAACTGTTTATGAACACAACAAATAAACACAACCTAATGAGCTCCAGTTCCATACAAATACAGGAAGTGATTAGCACTGATGTAGGTCCATTCTCTCCTCATGAGCCATTATGGCCGATATTAGCGCTTACTGTTGCGCAATCATTATATATGATGTGCTAGATGATACGCTAATGATTTAGATGAGGGATGGGCTGGAGAAGTGGCTCTCATTACAAAATACAATGAGCATATATCTGTAATTGTATTACTCGTTTTTAAATATCTCAGAGACCGCTGACATTAATGCTCTGCGCCAATTACATAAACCATGCATGAGATATATTGAAAGGAATAAGGGGGGGAGGGGATGAAATGCAAATATTGGTTCAGGTAATGGCTTTATGTGTTTGCATTTTAAAGAATCCTATCAAAGGCCATTCTGAGGCAGCAGCGGCTCAGCAGTGCGAGGTAGCCCTAATGGCCGCCCTAATGACGGACGAGCGTTCTAGTGGCATTCAGAGCGAAAGGGGTGTTAGTCGAGGGTTACGTGTCGCGTTAATTCCCCCTCGAGGTGAGACCAGGTTAGGAAGATAAACAGGCCGAGTTGAGTCCATCATGCTCAATCCCCACATCATCCTCTCACTCCCCCCCCCCACTCCTCACACTCACTTGTTTCTTTTTAATTAACATGCTAATAAATGCTGTCGTAGATTCAGCCGGCAGTGACATTTAAGGCAGGGCAGAACTAATTCTGATGCAGCACGGTAAATTTGTCAACCATTAGGCAGAAAGATATGCAGTGTAGTGTGTGTGTGTCTGTTTGTGCGTGTGTGTCTGTGTGTATGTGTGTGTGTGAGCTTCAGGACTCTGATTCATCCCCCTTGCACCCCCCCCCCCCCTCCTTCCCTCCTGAAACTGAGTGTGTGTGTGTGTGAGTGTGAGGGAGGAGTAGCAGCGAGACTGTCAGAGAGCGGTCGAGAGATTTAAACGTCCCAATCGCACATTATGCACAATTAATGATCTATTTGCCTAGGCGCTGTCCATTAGCAAGTGTTTAGCCGTCCGGTGGGGTCCCATCCCGCCCGGCTAGCGGAGGAGCAGGAGAGGGGGGCCCAATCGGCCCGGTCGGTCGGTCTGGCCGGTGATAGATCTGGGAGCGGGCCGAGCCATCCGTCACTGTCGCGGCGTGATTGGTTGTTTGTGCGGGTGGCACATCGCTCCGTCTCGCTGAGAGAAGGCTTGCTGATTGCTCTCTCCTCTTTGCCACATTCATTGTCCCGCTCTGACACAGCCCCCACCACCCCCACCCCCCACCCCAGCACTCTGGCACACCCTGTGCTGCTGGGAGTGGAAATGCTTATTTACACCTTGCGTCCGCATCTACAACCCCCCTTCCCCCACCCCCACCCCCCTCCACCACTCTCTTCCGTCCTCTCCTCTCCTCAGCCATCCTGTCTTCGATCGTCCGGTGACATCCGATGTCCACATCTCTCTCTCTCTCTCTCACTCTCTATCTCACTCTCTCTATCTATCCATCTCCTGCTCTCTATCTCTCTCTCTCTCTCTATCTATCCATCTCCTGCTCTCTATCTCTCTCTCTCTCTCTCTCTACCTATCCATCTCCTGCTCTCTCTCTCTCTCTCTCTCTCTATCTATCCATCTCCTGCTCTCTATCTCTCTCTCTCTCTCTTTATCTTTCTCTCTCTATCTATCCATCTCCTGCTCTCTATCTCTCCTGCTCTCTCTAAGCTGTCCTGTGTCCTCGCTTCAAGAGGGTCTTGAGGGTACATCTGTGGGTACTTTTAAAAATCCATCCTCCCACCCCACCCCACCTTAGTCCGATCCTCTTTCAGCTACCTTTTGTAGTTCCTTGGCCACCCATATGAAATGCTTTTGTGTGAGGTATGCTGGATTATCTGTTTCTGTGTGTGTGTGTGTGTGTGTGTGTGTGTGAGAGTGTGTGTGCGTCAGCATGATCTTCCGTCTGCTTGCAGTGATCACAGCGTCAGGGTGGCGAGGTCTCCGTCAGCGGTTGAGAGGGAGCGTGTCAAAACACCGGGCGAGGAGCTCGTGGCCTAAACCAAATGGACCTGCCAGCCGTGTGAAGACTAAATGCATACAAGGTGCTCGCCAGATGACTTCCACCCTACCACTGACAGTGAACAAATACACTCCCTCTCTCTTGCTCTCTCTTTCTCTCTCTCTCTCTCTCTTTCTCTCTCTCACCGACCACTGGCAGTGACCAAATACACTCCGTCCGGTCAGGTCTGTCCCTCTCTCTTTCTTCCTCTCTCTCTCTCTCTCTCTCTTCCTCTTGTTCTCCCTCTGTATCTCTCTCTTCCTCTCTCTCTATCTTCCTCTCTCTCTCTCTCTCTCTCTCTATCTTCCTCTCTCTCTCTCTCTCTTTCTCTCTCTCACCGACCACTGACAGTGACCAAATACACTCCGTCCGGTCAGGTCAGTCCCTCTCCCTTTCTTCCTCTCTCTCGCTCTCTCTTCCTCTTGTTCCCCCTTTGTATCTCTCTCTTCATCTCTCTTCCTCTCTCTCTCTCTCTCTCTCTCTCTTTCTCTCTCTCACCGACCACTGGCAGTGACCAAATACACTCCGTCCGGTCAGGTCTGTCCCTCTCTCTTTCTTCCTCTCTCTTCCTCTCTCTCTCTCTCTCTTTCTCTCTCTCACCGACCACTGGCAGTGACCAAATACACTCCGTCCGGTCAGGTCTGTCCCTCTCTCTTTCTTCCTCTCTCTCTCTCTCTCTCTCTTCCTCTTGTTCTCCCTCTGTATCTCTCTCTTCCTCTCTCTCTCTCTCTCTCTCTCTCTCTCTTTCTCTCTCTCACCGACCACTGACAGTGACCAAATACACTCCGTCCGGTCAGGGTCTGTCCCTCTCTCTTTCTTCCTCTCTCTCTCTCTCTCTCTCTCTCTCTTCCTCTTGTTCTCCCTCTGTATCTCTCTCTTCCTCTCTCTCTCTCTCTCTCTCTCTCTTCCTCTTGTTCTCCCTCTGTATCTCTCTCTTCCTCTCTCTCTTTCTCTCTCTCTCTCTCTTCCTCTTGTTCTCCCTCTGTATCTCTCTCTTCCTCTCTCTCTCTCTCTCTCTCTCTCTCTTTCTTTCTCTCTCTCACCGACCACTGAAGGTGACCAAATACCCTCCCTCTGGTCAGCTCTGTCCAAATATGTGTTTAAGAGGCCCTTGTCAAAACAGTCTCACCTCACTCCGCTACTCTACCCCCTCTGAAAGTAAACAAGCTAAAAACAATGAAGCCAAACATTGCAAACCATGTCACCTTTTTGACACTGACAAAATGTCCATGACACAATATGCTTTCAACACAACTCCCAACTGCTGAACTCGACGCAACCTCTCAAAGCCAAATAGGCGCGGAGATTCCTGACTCGCCACTTTTCCCCCACACCCTTTTTATGTCAGCTAAGTGGGCTTACCAGTGCCGAGCGACAGGGATCACTGGCCTTGATTGGTAGACTGATCACAGCGCCCCCCCCCCCCATGCTTGGCTGGGCTGAGATGTGCTACACTTCGGCAACACACGCCTGAGTGAGATGGGTGTCCCCTTACAACCCATCAATCACCCTTTAAAACCAACCAGTCCCCTGGACCTTCCCCACAGGCCACTTCTGCTGTGCTGTACCTTTTATGTTTAGAGACGCAAACACAGAGCTGTTTTCTTGTTAAGTCCCTGGCGGTATCGACAGTGCGACTGGTGCAGAGCAGTCTTCAAAGTAACCATGCGACGGAATCAATTAAATGACTTGGAATTGCTATCGCTACCTCAGAATAATAAGGTTCTATCTGCGTTCAGGTCAGTTTTGAGATATTGAGGTTTAAAGTTTTAGCATTGCACATACCAAAACTGACAAATGGGGCACATTTTTCTGAATAAAACACTCAATTTTTTTTTTTTTTTTTTTAAAACACCTTAAATAATGTTCATAAATTATGCCAGAATAGGAATATGTAAATAACTCAATTTTGACAAAAATGTCAGATAGAACCTTATTATTCTAGGGTAGCTATATGCCACCTTTCCACCTTGTGTATGACACTTAAAGTTTTGAGTCACAGCCCGTTTTTATCAATTTTATTTGTCTTTATTAAAATGTTTCAAATACATGTTGTAAATAGTATTTCTACCAACAACTTATTTGCTTTCCTCTCAAGCGCTTGTCCAATGGCATGGACCCTGCAGTGTGTGATAATGTGCGTGGATCCATGGTTCAACTTAAAGAAGTGAGTATTCTTCAGCAAATGGACAGTAAGTTGCCAATACGTACGCACCCTTCCTTAGCATATAGAGAAGTCAGCAACAGGTAAGCGCAAAGCATTAAGCACCTAAGCACTCTTATCATGGCTGCCACTTCATTTGTTAGGAACCTTCCAGAACAATTAAGACAATCTAACCACAGCCATAGTATTACACGAACGTGCCTCCTTGTCACTATTGTCTGCTAGCAAAAAAACGAAATGCCTAAAAGCTGCTGTGTGGTGTGCTATACTACCATCAGGGGTAAGAACTTGCTGCCGAACCATAAAAACTGAGCCTTTAAGGAGATTTAGTGCTAGCTTCCAGGCAGGCTAGGAGACTTCTGGTTTCTTACAAACCACATTAAAAGTTAGCATAAGATAAAGATATGTCCCAAGCTAGATTTCCTCTACTAGACCCTGGCTTCACTTAGGATGACTTCACATCACCCCTGAGAACTGCAGTCTGGGCTGGCTGGTTTATGGTGGTTCACAACTTGCAACCATCCACTAACAAAATAGTTATGGGCATCAAAGAACGATCGTTGTTCACTGTTGTGTAAATGTAGATTCCTAAAGAAGGGTACGACAAAGAACAAACAGTCAGCTTCTTCTGCATACTCTTCTCATGCCAAGCTTCAATTGGATTTTGGGATGTGACTTTCATAAAGTTGAGGCTATGTACCATGATTATGATTATTAAATAAGTTGCATGTTGAAGCTAACTCAGCCATGCAAGGCCTGGTTCTGATCTCTGTTAGGTTAAATGATCTTCCCAGGTGGTTTCATCAAATAGCGTAAATATCAAAGTATTTCAAAACAAAGATATTTGCACCAGAATAAGTAGTCATCTGAGCGTTTTGTTTTCTGTGTCAATCACTCTGGTAAATGAACTTTTAATCAAACATAAGATGAAACACACCATAGGTTGCTATGGTTTCCAAATTGTAATGCTCACATCTGTAATTTGTTTCTGTTTGCTTCTTGTTCCTGAATTAAGCATCATATTCGGAATGAGACGTAACTACAGCAAGCCTCTTTAGTGACAATCAAGGCAAGCTTGTAAAAGTAATTGACTCACATTAGTAATGCAAATATGACACACAAACAAACACACACACACACACACACACACACACACACACACACACACACAAAAAAGATTGAATGTTTCATAAAAATGCATGATTTGGCCTGCTGGGCCTGTGAGTGGGCAATGGATGTCCCTGGTAAGTATAGCTTACCAAGCCAATAGCTGCCAAGGCATGTGTGCTGTGAGCTGGGTAACCATTCAGACAGCATGGGTTATTATTACCCTCCTGTCACCACATACCAGGGACCTGCCAAAACACAAATCAGGCCTGCCATCGGGTTCTCTAGTGTCTCCATAGAAACAGTTATTGGGAATTAGGATATATGGAGACGAGTGTTCTGATGGAGGCTGTTAACCCTCCTGTTGTGTTTGGTTCATACTGACCCGAAGCTATTTTCAAACATTGCACAAAATGTTAGAAATTGTTGATGAATCTCCATGGCTGTCCATCTAGCTTCCTAAAATAACCCCAAAAAATGATATTTATTGAAAGATGTATTAAATCCCTGTCAGTGTACCTGCTATAAAAGACCTATTGGGTTTCTGTGTTTGCCAGTTTAGAGATTGCAGGAGAATATCAGTGCATGCTCTAACTTGGCTGGTGTATTGTGCAGGCTTACCTCAGAAGAACACCAATTAGAGGTGGAAAAATAGCTAACTTTGCAAAAAAAAAAAAAAAAATGTGATTTTTAAAGGAAACTATTTTTCTCCCACAATGTTAGGGTCAGGATGGCCAATCAGCTGACCTAAATAGAGACCCATTTGGATGAGCATTTGGAGGAGGGGATTCTTCTGGAAATATGCATCGATTTACCATGACTTTGTAGTCACCGCACAATCTCACTGCTTTGTCTTTCTTTGGTTCTACAACAACAAGCACTCCTTTCCACTTGTGTGATGATTCCATTTTTCTATACGGCGCTTAGGCACTTCTTCCACTTCTTCCACTGCTACCCGCGGAGCATAAGGAACTGGTCGTGGCTTGCGGAAGATTGGCTTGGCTTCACTCCGCGCTCTTATCTCGGCTCTGAAGTCTTTGATCTTCCCGTAGCCGTCCTTGAAAAGATCCTTGTGCTTCTTCAAGCATAACTTTCCCGTGTGGGGCTGTACATCTTTTCTTTTTTTTTGTCGCCTTGAAAATTGAAGATCTTTCCCCAAGTTCAGCTTTATCTTCCACGGCCAGTCTCTTCCCAGTAATGGCGGTTTGTTGCCGTTTACCACCACTAGGGGCAGCATAGGCATGGTATGACCTGTGTATGATGACATTTGAATGATGCTGCAGAGAGCAGTTATTCAGGTGCTCAGGATGAAAAGGCTCTGGAAGGAAACACGTTGGCGCACCTATTTCCACTTCCAAGGTTTTCCAAGCAACAGCAATTTGATAAAAAGAAAATCCAATCATTTCCCTTGAGCAGCGTACAATGTGAATAGGTCCAGTGCATCATCATTACAATCACCAGAGGCATCATTTTCTTTGATTGCTTTGTCTCTACACTTAATTTTCAGAAGGCCAGCTTTACCACAGCCAATGCATGTTTCAGCGTGAGAGAGAGCAGCATTCACTTGGCTTATGACTGTCTTTGCCACGCCGATAGTAGTTCTGCTTTTGTGCTGTGACAGCGCGGGCTGTTGTTTAGTTATTGAATCATCCTGACGTTTGTGACGTGAACAACTATTCTTATTATTCAATGCTCTTCTTGTCAACTGAAGTGCTGGGGACCCTGTGAACTCCCCCTTTTGGATTGTCAGCATGTATTCTCAATTTTTGTGTGACTTTCTTTATGCCAGATCAAGAGAAATTGCAGTATCACAGGCCTAGTGGGATGTCAAATCTTTTTCAGGCAATATCGGTTTTTATTATACGGCTCTTCAGAATGTTCCAAAAAGTACCGTTGATTTGAATGGGCCATCCCTACGTCATACCCATACATTAATTCCTGCTAACTGACCTCTGCGAAAGATAATCACCGCTGTCATTGGCAACGGGTTTTGTACTTCTAATTCACATCTTTCATATCATTCCGCCAGAAGTCCAGTCATTTTAACGCAACAGTAGAGAGTAATTTGAAGTCAGCAAGTAATGGGTTGCTATGCAACACCTGAAACTTCAAAGTTCTATTTGCTTGAAGAACTATTTATTTCTAAACGGGACACATGAAACGGCACCTAAATCATTAAAAAGAGGTATGTTGGAGGAATGTCTTCTATCGTTTTTGGCAAGTACCCGTATAATAAGCGGGATAATGTATTGTCCGTCGGTCATTCTCCAAAAATAATTCCCTTCAGGACGAAACAACACCCTCCGCTGCGCGTCGGGGTGTTGCTCGCCCCGTCGGGAATTATTTTTGTAGAATGACCTCCGGACAATACATTATCCCTTACGTAATATCCCTCCCCCTAACAGGCCACAGACGAAGTGATCTCTGAGAGCATCATTGAGATATTGTCCAAAACTCGCCTAGTGCTCGCCAGTTTATTCAGCGCAAGAATATATTCATTCACTGTATCATCTTGGTTTCGTTTTTCGCCTTCTGTAGAATCTGAGGCATTCGGGTTTTGACTTGGCTTGGCTTCTTCCAGAACCTTCCTCAGAACAACTTAATTCTTCAGCTGTCCCTGAATCAACTACATTAGCTGACAGCCATCAGGGGGGTTCAGGACCTGGGCGCTGTAAAACGCCTAGAGACAATTGTTTTGTTTGGGTACTACAGAAATCAAAATTGAATTGAATTGAAATTGAATCTTTCCAACCAAAAGTTCCAAATGTGAATCAAAAGCTTCTTTCTTACTGTCAAATTAGATTCCATTAATTTCCATTTATTTCCACAGGTATTTCCTGTAACTGTATATACGTATGTATAACTTTCCTGCGCAAGAGTGATCATACAGTTACCGTATCACCCCAACTACTGCTGCCTCTATTACCCTACCAAATGTTCTGGTATCACAACACTATACTACTACACAACTACACAAACTATTCTACTACACAACTACACAAACTATACTACTACACAACTACACAAACTATACTACTACACAACTACACAAACTATACTACTACACAACTACACAAACTATACTACTACACAACTACACAAACTATACTACTACACAACTACACAAACTATACTACTACACAACTACACAAACTATACTACTACACAACTACACAAACTATACTACTACACAACTACACAAACTATACTACTACACAACTACACAAACTATACTACTACACAACTACACAAACTATACTACTACACAACTACACAAACTATACTACTACACAACTACACAAACTATACTACTACACAACTACAATGACAAGTAAACTATACTACTACACAACTACACAAACTATACTACTACACAACTACACAAACTATAATACTACACAACTACACAAACTATACTACTACACAACTACACAAACTATAATACTACACAACTACACAAACTATACTACTACACAACTACAATGACAAGTAAACTATACTACTACACAACTACACAAACTATAATACTACACAACTACACAAACTATACTACTACACAACTACACAAACTATAATACTACACAACTACACAAACTATACTACTACACAACTACAATGACAAGTAAACTATACTACTACACAACTACAATGACAAGTAAACTATACTACTACACAACTACACAAACTATACTACTACACAACTACACAAACTATACTACTACACAACTACACAAACTATAATACTACACAACTACACAAACTATACTACTACACAACTACAATGACAAGTAAACTATACTACTACACAACTACACAAACTATACTACTACACAACTACACAAACTATACTACTACACAACTACACAAACTATAATACTACACAACTACACAAACTATACTACTACACAACTACAATGACAAGTAAACTATACTACTACACAACTACACAAACTATACTACTACACAACTACACAAACTATACTACTACACAACTACAATGACAAGTAAAACTATACTACTACACAACTACACAAACTATACTACTACACAACTACACAAACTATACTACTACACAACTACAATGACAAGTAAAACAATAGCAGGGCTTGATTTGCACTTGCTCTCCTCAACAGCAACTGAATCAGCTGATCTGCTAATTGTGCTTTGGTATGTGTGACGTAATTGTACAGGCTTAAATGTGTTAATGAATTCTCTGCATCTTAAACTAATACAACTGGCCTATTTTTCTTGCTCACAAAGCGTGCAGCGGAAAGCATGCAACACGGAGGTCAATGTTGAAACTTTGATAAACTTTGATGAATTCGGCGTCTCTTTGAATTAATTGGATCTCCTCTCAGTCGATAGCCCCCTGCTGACGGTAAAGAGCGATTTCTCGCGCATATTAAAAGTTATCATTAAAAATGGCAAGATCTTCAGATCTCTTGCATCCCTAATGGCGTTTGTCTTCTCTAAAAACAGCACAAGCATTGAGTCCCACTCCAATGCAAAAAGAAAAAAAGAAAAGAAAAAAAAATTGTCTGTTCTACACCAAACATTCCCTTCTCGCTCTCTGGTGTGCCTGACAGTGTGAAAGAAAGAATTCCAACCGAGAATAAACAAAACAAAACAACACAACAACTAAAAAGACTTCCAAGTGGATCAGGCAACGGGGGTAGGAGAAAAGGTATAACTCAGAGAAAAGGCGGGTTAGGAAATGAAGGCATGTTTTATTTGCCAAATGAGAACTGAATTATGAGAAGTGAGCTCTATAGGATTGCACTTTCTTTGTCATTCCTTCTTCATCGTGACAGAAGTAGGACATGGAAAGACTTTGGAGCGTCTCGCGCTTCCTATGGTGTCACTTGGTCTGGTGAAAATGCGTGCGCTAGCCAAAAGAGGCAAAGTACTTTCATCGACTACAGAAAAAAAAGGCCTTATTTCACACAAAAAAAATCCACAGGGAGTATGCTATAATATATGTTACTAAAAGTATTTACTCAATCTTTTACTCCCTCCTCTCAAAAAAGCTCTTGAGGACATGCAATGAAGTCATGATTAAATCTTGATGAACCATGGTTTCCTATGCACATGAAACATTCATTCAACTCTTTGTAAATGTCTGACATGCACAGACGATGCATGTCATGTTTCTTTCATTCACAGCAGGACTTGATATCTCCCAAGGGGTCTTCAGCAAGAATGATAAAACAAATCTTTTTGTTGTTTTGATCATTTTTCATACCAGTTTCATGTATATTTATTTTGTGTTGTATGAAATGGGACTGACAAATATAAAACCACACACTTTTGAACAGAGAATTAATATGCACAGCTGCATCAGTGCACAGAAGTATTATAAAAAGGCATACCTTTACAAACAAAATCTTTGGCAGTTTAAAACTATTTTCATTTGTGATAACAAACCTCCATCTTGACAATGTGAAAGAAAGAATTCCAACCGAGAATAAACAAAACAAAACAACACAACAACTTAAAAGACTTCCAAGTGGATCAGGCAACGGGGGTATGAGAAAAGGTATAACTCAGAGAAAAGGCGGGTTAGGAAAGTATTTTTCTTTTACCTACAATGGCTTCAGTAGTTCAACTTCGAACTCAACGTTGGATGAGTGAAAAAGTATTTATCATGTCATGTATAAA
>NC_137919.1:4324485-4326985 GCF_963457725.1 Sprattus sprattus
TCCAAACAATCGAAGCAAGTTAAATGTGTTAGGTGGAAATAAAGCCCGTAGATGACAAGATCTAATTGATGTGGTAATTGTGTCTCAGGGCAAAAAGTATTAACGTGTTTGTTGAGCCCTGTAAAATAAACAATATTGCTTCCCCAGTGATGTCTTCGAGAAGAATGTAGCTTTTTCTGTAGGAGGGAGGGAAGCACTATCTCCTTGCAATTTGTTGCTGTCTCGAATGAAGAGCTATAATTCAATACATTGGAATGGTAAGGTTCTACCTTGATTTATGGACACAAATTAGGTTACCTTTGAAATTTGGGTTGTGTTACTACGTTATATCAAAGGCTTCAGACAAAATATTGATTAGAATCATGAGAAATTAGACAACTCTGCCAGCATGCATTTCAACAGAAATCCCTTTGACTCACTTCATTTTTTTTTTTTTTTTAAGTGAGAAAGTTTCTTAAACTTAATGAAGTCATTCCTTTTACTGTGATTATTTTTGTGACCAAGTACACACTATATAATTGTGATGTGTATTGTGTAATACATTTAGTAACACATGAATATAATGCATATATACTTGACCTTATTCTGCTTTATTCCTGAAGCCACTGATAGCCAAGTGTACATAAACTGTGAAACAGATGTTAGTGTTTGCACAAGTCAGAGCAGGTCAGTTGCTACATAGTTTCAAGAGCCAGTCAAATAGAGTGCACTAACTCCACTGCTCACCAACTCGCTGATTTTAATGTTGAATGGATGTGATTGAGTATAACATGGTTTGGGTTGGGAACTGTCCGTGGTCCTGAAATGCCAGTGATCGAAGTAAGAAGAGGTTCACTACTAGCATGAGTTACAGTGAGATCGAAGTAAGAAGAGGTTCACTAGCATGAGTTACAGTGTGATCGCAAGCATGTATGAGGTTCACTAGCAGGAGTTACAGTGTGATTGCAAGCATGTATGAGGTTCACTAGCAGGAGTTACAGTGTGATCACAAGCATGAATGAGGTTCACTAGCAGGAGTTACAGTGTGATCACAAGCATGAATGAGGTTCACTAGCAGGAGTTACAGTGTGATCGCAAGCATGTATGCTATGCTATGCTATGATACATTTTTGTTTCGTTTTTTTGTTTCAGCAAATTACACATTTCCATATGACAGCCATCACCATCAACCGTCTACTTCTTTCCCCCAAGTCAGGGCCCTGCACCGCACCACTCCTGTCCTAATTACAACCTTGGCAGAAACATGTCAGGCTCTATTCATGACTGAAGATACTTTGCAGACAGAGAATGTCATCTTTAAAGACAGTCAGAGGATTTCTGAGAGAGAGAATTTCTGTTCTAACACTTTGCCATGACCTCAAATGATAAACTACCCCTGGCAGTGAAGTCTTTAGTTCAGAAAATCCCAATGACGTATACATCAGATCAGATTTCAGACAGGCAATTGCATTAGGGAAATTAATAAATAAATATTGTAATTGTAATTGTAAAAATTGTAATTACTTTTTAAATCCACGTCTTGGAGGTTGGATATGAATGTAGATTTTGATTTGATTTGTTTATTTGATGAAGAGGGACAGTGTGCATTAATAAACATTAAAATGTAAATGCACCTAATTGTAGCCAAAAGGCTAGTTTCCATGGGCAGACCCCCTGCCAGAGTGAAACTTGCTAAAGATTGGGAAGAATTACAGCACAACATTGGGGAGGGGAGGAGAGAAAAGACAACACCCAGACTATGCTCCTAGAGGAGTACAGTGTGGGAACAGTAAAAAACACACCTCAGCACATAAGCACATACACCTCACCAACAATACATACATGAGTGAGATGGTGAGGAAGACACACGGAAACAGGGAGTGTGTGTAAGACACAGGGAAACAGGGAGTGTGTAGAAGACACAGGGAAACAGGGAGTGTGTGTAAGACACAGGGAAACAGGGAGTGTGTGTAAGACACAGGGAAACAGGGAGTGTGTAGAAGACACAGGGAAACAGGGAGTGTGTGTAAGACACAGGGAAACAGGGAGTGTGTGTAAGACACAGGGAAACAGGGAGTGTGTAGAAGACACAGGGAAACAGGGAGTGTGTGTAAGACACAGGGAAACAGGGAGTGTGTGGAAGACACAGGGAAACAGGGAGTGTGTGTAAGACACAGGGAAACAGGGAGTGTGTGTAAGACACAGGGAAACAGGGAGTGTGTGGAAGACACAGGGAAACAGGGAGTGTGTGTAAGACACAGGGAAACAGGGAGTGTGTGTAAGACACAGGGAAACAGGGAGTGTGTGTGAGACACAGGGAAACAGGGAGTGTGTGGAAGACACAGGGAAACAGGGAGTGTGTGTAAGACACAGGGAAACAGGGAGTGTGTGTAAGACACAGGGAAACAGGGAGTGTGTGCATCTAAACAGAGCAGATCAAACCAGCATCTCTTCACAGGAACGGGAGGAAAAACAAGTCTTGACCTGATTTAGTTTTGGTAGAGTGAAACTTTGACAAATA
>NC_137919.1:4334485-4341985 GCF_963457725.1 Sprattus sprattus
ACGTGTTCATTAAACCCTCTTCTCTTCTCCTCTCTCTCTCACACCTTCATTAAACCCTCTTCTCCTCTCCTCTCTCTCTCACACCTTCATTAAACACTCTTCTCCTCTCCTCTCTCTCTCACACCTTCATTAAACCCTCTTCTTCTCTCCTCTCCTCTCTCTCACGTGTTCATTAAACCCTCTTCTTCTCTCCTCTCCTCTCTCTCACGTGTTCATTAAACCCTCTTCTCCTCTCCTCTCTCTCTCACACCTTCATTAAACCCTCTTCTCCTCTCCTCTCTCTCTCACACCTTCATTAAACCCTCTTCTCTTCTCCTCTCTCTCTCACGCGTTCATTTAGCCCTCTCCTCTCCTCTCTCTCTCACACCTTCATTAAACCCTCTTCTTCTCTCCTCTCCTCTCTCTCACGCGTTCATTTAGCCCTCTTCTCCTCTCCTCTCTCTCTCACACCTTCATTAAACCCTCTTCTCCTCTCCTCTCTCTCTCACACCTTCATTAAACCCTCTTCTCCTCTCCTCTCTCTCTCACACCTTCATTAAACCCTCTTCTCCTCTCCTCTCTCTCTCACACCTTCATTAAACCCTCTTCTCTTCTCCTCTCTCTCTCACGCGTTCATTTAGCCCTCTCCTCTCCTCTCTCTCTCACACCTTCATTAAACCCTCTTCTTCTCTCCTCTCCTCTCTCTCACGCGTTCATTTAGCCCTCTTCTCCTCTCCTCTCTCTCTCACACCTTCATTAAACCCTCTTCTCTTCTCCTCTCTCTCTCACACCTTCATTAAACCCTCTTCTCCTCTCCTCTCTCTCTCACACCTTCATTAAACCCTCTTCTTCTCTCCTCTCCTCTCTCTCATGAGTTCATTTAGCCCTCTTCTCCTCTCCTCTCTCTCACGTGTTCATTAAACCCTCTTCTCTTCTCCTCTCTCTCTCACACCTTCATTAAACCCTCTTCTCCTCTCCTCTCTCTCTCACACCTTCATTAAACACTCTTCTCCTCTCCTCTCTCTCTCACACCTTCATTAAACCCTCTTCTTCTCTCCTCTCCTCTCTCTCACGTGTTCATTAAACCCTCTTCTTCTCTCCTCTCCTCTCTCTCACGTGTTCATTAAACCCTCTTCTCCTCTCCTCTCTCTCTCACACCTTCATTAAACCCTCTTCTCCTCTCCTCTCTCTCTCACACCTTCATTAAACCCTCTTCTCTTCTCCTCTCTCTCTCACGCGTTCATTTAGCCCTCTCCTCTCCTCTCTCTCTCACACCTTCATTAAACCCTCTTCTTCTCTCCTCTCCTCTCTCTCACGCGTTCATTTAGCCCTCTTCTCCTCTCCTCTCTCTCTCACACCTTCATTAAACCCTCTTCTCCTCTCCTCTCTCTCTCACACCTTCATTAAACCCTCTTCTCCTCTCCTCTCTCTCTCACACCTTCATTAAACCCTCTTCTCCTCTCCTCTCTCTCTCACACCTTCATTAAACCCTCTTCTCTTCTCCTCTCTCTCTCACGCGTTCATTTAGCCCTCTCCTCTCCTCTCTCTCTCACACCTTCATTAAACCCTCTTCTTCTCTCCTCTCCTCTCTCTCACGCGTTCATTTAGCCCTCTTCTCCTCTCCTCTCTCTCTCACACCTTCATTAAACCCTCTTCTTCTTCTCTTCTCCTCTCTCTCTCACGCGTTCATTTAGCACTCTCCTCTCTCCCTACTTCTCTCTCTTGATGGCGCTGGGTTGTGTTAATGATGAAACGGGTGATTTATCCACTCACGCCGCCTCACCCCGTCCATATGAACGCCTCCCACGACTGCGCTGCGCCGCGCGGCCACGCTTTCCTGGGCTGCAGGTTATTTATGAGGAAATGACATCACAGCCTCCGACAGGAGCCGGGAGCCAATATGGTGGACTGGGGAGTTAGACGTGGACAAATCAACTCGATTTGCCTGAGCAATAGGGGAAGTAATTCACTTCCTCCCACACTTATCCCTTTAGGGGTCCGTTATATAAAGTGAGCTACATTACAGTACAGATAAGGCTTACGTTATAACTGTATGTGTGTATGGAACAGAAGCACTAGGTCAAACTGCCCTGCGTAACACATTCTTATGTTATCTAGTTGTACAATGAAACACGGTACATTTGTTGTGTATATGTTCTTTTTTTCTGTCTTGATGTTCTGATGGATTTTCTGAATCGCAGAGGAAAAGCCGCGAGTCGGCCTTGATTTCCTTCAGTAACCCGTTTAGGAAGGTGTGGCTGACTGTCTCTCCACGTCTGTTCCGTTGTTTATCACGGGCCTGATTGAAGCTGGGCGGCCCGCACCGCACCGCAGCACACCACCCCACACCACCCCACACCACCCTCCGCTTTTAAAATTTCCCAGAGATAAACTGAGACGCGCTCCAGCGCTCCCCTCAAAGCCATCGCGCGCAATTTCACAAGTCTTTCATCACCTTAAATACGGCTAATGGGTTTGAAGGAAGAGCGAACTCCGCTCGGAATAACCTCGACTCTGTGTCGGAAAATCTTTGATGCTTTCCATCTCTCGCAAATGTATTTACAAATACCTCTGTGGAGGCCAATATGAGTTTAATATTTAATCACGCTGGAGGCTGTTCGGCAATAACCAACATGCTTGATCAATGGGATGGCTGGATGGCCCTGCTTCAATGTCAATTGAGTCGGAAATAGCTGTAACCTGCCTTGAGGTTCAGTTTTCCGTGTTCAACCGAGCTGCTATGTTCGGTCGTGTGTTTTATCGGGGTCCAATGCTTTGGCGTCTTTGCTACTTTTTGTAACACAAAGCTGTGTTTGCGTTGTGTGTGTGTTTCAGCATTAATGCGCATGTCAGTGTGTGTGTGTGTGTGTGTGTGTGTGTGTGTGTGTGTGTATGGTCCTGACTCTACGTGGACGGTGTTACAATATCAAAGTGTGGGTCAAAGCGTTTCTTCTGTGCGTGTATATGCAGGTGTGTCTGTTTACATGTGTCTGTCCCTAGACAGCAATTTCACACTATATTACCGAACCACTCAGGCAATTATGGCTGTGGAGGTCCTCTCCATACTAAATCCTCAACAACCCACCCCAGCATCTACTCTCCGAGCTGGGAATTGTGAACACTCGTGAAGCTTCGGGGGGGGAATGGTAATAATTAATACAGTGGAGCAGGGCTCTGTTAGTAAGACCCTGCTGGTCCCCTCTTGCTGCTGTTAAATCTGTGACTCAGAGTGCCTTACTCCGAAGTAACGGAAAAAAAATGAGGTGTGTGTCTCACAAATCATCAGATGATGAATCGGTGGCACATGCAGCAGCCCCCCCCCCCCCCCCCCCCCCCCTTCCTACTCCTCCATTTAGAGCCATTCACCAGGGAGGTTCAGGGCACACATTAATACACTCTATTAATATTTCAAACTTCGTTTCAGTCAATACCACACAAAATGAGTAGTGCTGGGCAACACTACAACAAAATTGCCACCACCACCACCAACACACATACACATACACATACACGCACGCACACATACACACACACATACGCATGCACACATACAAACACACACAAACACACATACACACACACATACATACATACACACACACACACACACACACACACACACACACACACACACACACACACACACACACACACGCACACAGCCATATCTCCAAAAAACACATGGAGCATGTTTTCAGGTTGTGTTCGAGAAATCCAACAAAAAAAAAGGGCACCTAAAAAACTAGGTAGTGATGGGTAAAATACCAACAACCTTCAACTAGGAAGGCATAGAGGCATCCATCTTGATTTTGCCGAGTGACAAGGTAATACATTAAGTCTTTGTGGGTTAGAGACCCAAAGTCCACTGTCAGCCAAACCTCTGCTGGGGCAGCGGTGTGGAGAATGACACCTATCCCATTAGGACCCGCTGCTGTCAATCCCAACGAGAGGCAGCGGCATTAAGATGCAGCCGGCAAAGAGAGGAACTGGCGGGGATGGCTGTGTGTGTGTGTGTGTGTGTGTGTGTGTGTGTGTGTGTGTTTGTGTGTGTGTGTGTGTGTGTGTGTGTGTGTGTGTGTGTGTGTGTGTGTGTGTGTGTGTGTGTGTGTGTGTGTGTGTGTGTGTGTGTGTGTGTGTGTGTGTGTTCAAAGATTCAATCTCTCTCTCAGGGTGACGTGATGCCACGCGGGCCCACCTCGCTTCTCACTCACAGGTCAGTAAAGATGGCTGCACGCGTCTGAAGGGAGGGAAAGGGAATTGTGATGTTTCCTCACCATGGAAGCGTACACGTGACTAACACACACACAAACACACACACACACACCTGGCAAGATGGAATCTCAGTTATCTTCCTTATGAGAGGAGCCACTCGTACAAGCTATATAGATAGATATTATCAGAAAGATATACTGTATATACAGCCGCGGAAAAAATTAAGAGACCACTTCAAAATGATCAGTTTCTCTGGTTTTACTATTTATTGGTATGTGTTAAAGTAAAATGTACATTTTTGTTTTATTCTATAACCTACTGGCAACATTCCTACCAAATTTCAAATAAAAATATTGTCATTTAGATCATTTATTTGCAGAAAAATGACAATTGGTCAAAATAGCAAAAAAGATGCAGTGTCTTCAGATCTCGAATAATGCAAAGAAAACAAGCTCATATTCATTTTTAAACTACACAATACTAATGCTTTAACTTAGGAAGAGTTCAGAAATCAATATTTGGTGGAATAACCTTGATTTAAAATCACAACTTTCATGTGTCTTGGCATGCTCTCCACCAGTCTTTCACATTGCCGTTGGGTGACTTTATGCTACTCCTGGCGCAAGAATTCAAGCAGCTCGGCTTCTTTTCATGGCTTATGACCATCCATCTTCCTGATGAGTCCTTATGACCGTTCGTCTTCTCTGATGAGTCCAATTTCACAGTAGGTGCAAGACTCTGTGGCTTGTAGGCCTCTCCAGGTCTCCGTCTAACCATCAGACGACCATGTGTTGGGCAAAGCTGAAAATTGGACTCATCAGAGAAGACGAACTAGGAGACCCTCCAGTCCACTTTGGTTCAATCCTTATGGTCTTTTACAAACCTCAGCCAGGCAAAGTACAACGTTGTCCTGGAAGAAAAACTTGCTTCCTTTTGCTCTGACAATGTTCCCCGACTCTGAGAAGTGTTTTTTCCAGCAGGGCAATGCTCCATGCCACACAGCCAGGCCGGTAAAGGTGTGGATGGAGTATCACCAGATCAGGACCCTGTCATGGCCAGCCCAATTTCGAGACCTGAATCCCATAAAAAAAACTCTGAAATGTGATCAAGAGGAAGATGGATGGTCATAAGCCATGAAAAGAAGCCGAGCTGCTTGAATTCTTGCGCCAGGAGTAGCATAAAGTCACCCAATGGCAATGTGAAAGACTGGTGGAGAGCATGCCAAGACACATGAAAGTTGTGATTTTAAATCAAGGTTATTCCACCAAATATTGATTTCTGAACTCTTCCTAAGTTAAAGCATTAGTATTGTGTAGTTTAAAAATGATTATGAGCTTGTTTTCTTTGCATTATTCGAGATCTGAAGACACTGCATCTTTTTTGCTATTTTGACCAATTGTCATTTTTCTGCAAATAAATGATCTAAATGACAATATTTTTATTTGAAATTTGGTAGGAATGTTGCCAGTAGGTTATAGAATAAAACAAAAATGTACATTTTACTTTAACACATACCAATAAATAGTAAAACCAGAGAAACTGATAATTTTGAAGTGGTCTCTTAATTTTTTCCACGGCTGTATATAGAGAGACAGACAGATAGATAGATAGATAGATAGAGACAGAGAGACAGACAGACAGATAGATAGATAGATAGAGACAGACAGACAGACAGACAGATAGATAGATAGAGACAGAGAGACAGACAGACAGATAGATAGATAGATAGATAGATATAAACAGAAAGATATACTGTATATATATATGGAGACAGACAGACAGATAGATAGATAGATATAAACAGAAAGATATACTGTATATATATAGAGAGACAGACAGATAGATAGATAGATAGAGACAGAGAGACAGACAGATAGATAGATAGATATAAACAGAAAGATATACTGTATATATATATAGAGACAGACAGACAGATAGATAGATAGATATAAACAGAAAGATAGACTGTATATATATATAGAGAGACAGACAGATAGATAGATAGATAGATAGATAGAGACAGACAGACAGATAGAGAGATAGAGAGCTAGAGATATATAGTCTTTAGTCTTGAGAGAAAAAATATTGTGTTGTTTCCCTTACACAATGTGCTCCAACCCACTCTTAACACGATGAAATAAAAGTCTCAGAAATCTCCAGACTATTGAAGAAGAGGAAAAGCATTGTGTCGTTTCCTCAACATACTCCCTGAATGCCGACCACCCTTTTAAATGATGAAATCTCACTACTCTCACATATCTGAGGTTACACACTTTACACATCTTAAGGTGCTACTTAGTTTGTAGTTAATGAACCATGTGGTAGTATATTGTACTTCCTGTCCTGGGGGGGGTTCACATTCACAATATCTGACACAGAATCCTCATTTGAGGTGCACACACACACACACACACACAAGCCTCAGAGTTGGAGAGCACATCACATAAATGGCCAATTATAGTCACTTCAAAGAGAGATACAATGAAAAATTAATATCATTGAGTTGCGTAATGCACAATGGGGTGTTACATAAGTGGCCCTGATAAAGTGTGTGTGTGTGGGGGGGGGAGATGCACACTAAAGTGATGAGGGTATTGTTTCGGGCCCAAAGCTCAGGAGTCACAACAAAAGAAAGAGAGAGCGAGAAAGAGAAAAAATAATGCAATAAAAAAAAAACAGAATTAAATGGTGAGGGATTTCTGAGAAGAAAACTTTCTCTCAAAGAAACCTTATTTTCTCTAGAGTCAAGGTTTCATTCTTTCTCCCTCCCTCTCTCTCTCTCTCTCTCTCTCTCTCTCTCTCTCTCTTTTTCTCTCTCTGTGATTCTCCCAAAAGAAGATCCCTCTGTTGTGGTCCATCTGGTCCTCTGACCTTGAGTCTGTTGAAGAGGCTGCATGTCTGTCAGACAGAGACTGGCTGCTCTAATGTCGCGGCGCTCTGCAATACATCTACGGACAGAACCATTCTACCACGCTCTACATACACATCTCCAAGGAGAACCATTCTACCACGCTCAACATACACATCTCCACGGAGAACCATTCTACCACACTATACATACACATCTCCAACGAGAACCATTCTACCACACTCTACATACATATCTCGTACCAGAACCATTCTACCACACTCTACATACATATCTCGTACCAGAACCATTCTACCACACTCAACATACACATCTCCGACCAGAATCATTCTACCACGCTGTACATATGTTCGGAAAATGCTCAAATCTTTGTGTCAGTATGCATTGACGATGACTCGAAAACCATGACACAAACATGCTTGACGGCTTAGAGATTCAGG
>NC_137919.1:4346985-4384485 GCF_963457725.1 Sprattus sprattus
TCCACTTTGGTTTTGTTTTCAGTTTTAGGGGGAACGGGTGTTGATATTTGAGAGGTGTTTTTTTTTCTTCTTCTTCTAAGGAAGGGGATAAAGAAGAAAAGATTTGGGTCATGACACTTGCTAAAAACAGGTCAATATTACACAAAATCCATATGCTGGTTGTTGCCCTGAAAAAAGGCCGCCCCATTGATTTTTTTTTTTTTTTTTTTTTTTTTGGTGAGGCAGTTCTTGCAGGATGAAGTCAAGCTTTCTGTGAGGGAAGAGATCTATAAGGGCATTTGGGCTAAACTACACAAAAATGTGCTGGTTTGGGAAACCAATACCCCCTCATAATACATCAGTAATGAGCTAGAATGAAGTACTTTGAAGCATACTTATAGGTTAAACACACACTGGAAGTATTGAGTTTCTCGTGCCTTTAGATGCTTTACCTTACCCCAGAGGAATGTTTGTTTCACCACTGTGTCAAAGTGAAGACAGAGGAGACACGAGCTAACCCTTCACATGCAGTATTGTCTCCTCTTATATCCAGCTAGGGATGAACAAGCCATTTTGTCACCGCCGGCGACAACAGCCCGCTGTGTTGTGACAGCATTGTCCTACCCGCAGCATCACACACAAGCGTCCCTCTCACACGCCGTGAGAGTTCACACACACCGGTCTCCATCTCTGTGATCTCACCGGGCGATGCAGTTTTACAGCCCAGTCTAGGCGTGGTATGTGTGTAATTCTCAACTCTGTTTGTTTTCGAAGGTTTGTGAGTCCTGCTAGCTGCTGCTAGTGCTACCAGCAGGAGCCTTGTTCCCTGCACGTCACTCAAGATGTGAGCTCTGCGTAGGTGCTGCTGCTCCCATCTCTTGAAGGAAAAACAAACAGTTATCCACAATTAATGTTAGATTAGTTACACACCTCATCATTATATACTGCACATCAGGATATACATGGCATGGTTCTAACTACTGGCAAGAGGAGGATAGTGTCTTATGGATAGATGTCACAGGTCCAAATGCTCTGAAGCAATTTTAATGGGAAGGTTACTTGGAGGTTCTCTATAAAGTCTTTCATACAGGTATTCACATTTATCCACATTTACCCAACCCACCTCAAAGAAACAAAACATCAATACTCTTGATCATTTGCTCTCCGTCTGTGAGTGCTCCATGCTCTCCGTCTGTGAGTGCTCCATGCTCTCCGTCTGTGAGTACTCCATGCTCTCCGTCTGTGAGTGCTCCATGCTCTCTGGCTGTAAGTGCTCCAGGCTACTGCCTGGTTTGCGTAGTTTCTGTAGCACAACCCTCCCAGTTGCATCCACATAGCGCAGGGTTGGCAGGCCTCCTAAATGAGTGCATCGCCGCAGGTTATGCCTTCCCTCCATCCCTCCCTCCATTCCTCTCTCTCTCTCTCTCTCTCTCTCTTTCTCTTGCTCCATCTATCTCTCTCGCTCCATCTATCTCTCTGAACAGGTCAGCAGTGACTTGTTTGCCACAACCCAGTTTAATTGGCCAAGACCCCAGGCAAACTATTCACCACCACCACCAGTGCTGTTTCATCATGCGGTGTGCCGACTGAGGTAACGCTCTCCCTGTGCTAATTGCCACGCCTGCCGCCGGTAATCAGGCTCACACCGACGAGTGGACCCGCCCTCCCGTTAACCCCCCCCCCCCCCCCCCCCCCCCCCCCCCCTCCTCTCTCCCAAAATCATTCATTCATCCCTCTTGTTGGTGATCCGAAGGGATGCGAACACGCTTTGACTTCCAGCCGAGTTCCGGAAGGGCCCACTCCCACTTCTGCCGCTACTTCCCCAGCTCTGGCTGATGTGTTTGTCGAGTCTCTTCGGAGAAACTTGTGACGGTTAAAAAGCAATCAGGGCGAGGCAGCAAGTCGCGGCAGTATATCTCCTCTTTTTTATTGCTAATGCCAGGTCATGGAAATGGACTCCGGCTTTAAAATATTGCTATGTAAATCACCTGAAGTGCTCGCGGATCGGAGAGAAGCAGATTTAAGGTGCCTGCGGAATTGCTAAGTGGACAGTAACCCGATAGCTGTGTGTGGGGTGGGGGGGGGGAGGTTGTGTGAGGGTAGTTATTTCAGACTGACAGTTTATCAGGCTGGCTGATTGGTCTACTGTAGCCGTTCTGGAAATTTCCATGTAGATACTCCACTGAGGGGGGGGGGGGGGGGGGGGATTTTTTTTTTTTGTAGTTGTTATTTTTACTTTTGGCACACCTTGCAGTAGACGTTTCACAGCAATCTTACTGTTCCACGTCAAGAGGAACAGATGTAAGGCTCTGCTTTCTGCTGCCTACTAGACGGGCCTCTCGTAGGGATTATTTTCACTCTGAAGTCGACAGAAATATTTCTTTCGAATATATTTTCCCCTAGTATGTTTTTCATGTTATCACGTAAACTAGATTTGGACAAACTATATGGTAAGAAGATCAAACAGACATCCCATTCTTTTCCAGTCATGCTTGCTGTCCTCTGCTGGCTCGAGTGGACACAGGTGTTCATTCAGGCGCTCTTTCCCTTTCACTACTTTACTACACACTTATGTCCACAGCAACCATTCAAGTTCATGTTCAAGTACGATAAAGGTGTTATGACTGTATGTTTTCTGTCAGAGTTGAAGCCCTGACCTTGGTAGTATTATCAACAGACTACCCTGGATGAGCCACAAGATCATAGTCGCTAAATCGAAAAGAGTATTGCTAGTTTTCTTTAGTCCGAACATAGGAGACATTGTGGAAAATGAAGAACACTGTCTGCCAAGTCAGTCCAGTAACAGAATCCTGTATTCTTTTGACGTCATGATCATGTAATCATGTAATGAATCAACAATCATATAATCAGTTATCATGAACAGCTTGTCGAATTCAAATGCAAACCAGCTTTACTGGCTTGACTGTACAACTGTGTTGCCAAATCAATGGTGAAAGGCACACACACAATCCCCTGCAGTCTCCATCTCACTATGACAAAACAACTGAATGCAGAGTGAGTTGAAAAATATAATACACAGTGAAGTGAAGTGAAGTGAAGTAAAGTAAATTGAAGTAAAGTAAAGTAAAGCAAAGCAAAGTAAAGTGAAGCAAAGTAAAGTGAAGTGAAGCAAAGTGAAGCAAAGTGAAATAAATCAAAGTTACAGTTACATGAAGTAAGGTGACATCTATTAAGAGTAAAATGTTGGTGGTCTGGCCTTTTACAGTGGGGAGGGTGTTGCCGTTCGTTCCACTCCTTCCGTGTGCTAAGAGTGGCCTCTTCTGGTGAGATGCGATGCTCCTCCATCTGTCTGGGTGGTGCTGCTTCTGGATAACCACTGGGTCCTTTTCATTCTTTCTCTTACTCCACCTTTAAGTCTTCCAGTGTTTATTTATTAATTTGTTATTTCTTTGGTGATGTAAACATAATATGTAGTAATAGACTATAACAGTTAAGGTGTCAAAAAACCTAAGGTTTTGTGTTCTTGTGAAATGAGAGACTAATGTCTGATGACTAAATGACTAAATTCTAATCAAAATGTACTTGACATTCCTCTGCAAAATGAACAACTATTTCTGCAGTAATAATCCATCCTGAAATTCAGTGATTAACATTGAACATGGTCCATTAGCTGTTGGCCAATGCACAAATACACAAAAACAAAATGGAAAAGAATATGAAGACATCACACTCCACATGAGTGGAAACCAAGCAACAGCAGCCAAAATGAAACCATATTTATCAAGAAGTTTACGCTCGTTATCCCTTTTTATATCATTCAGAGACATGACCCCACCGCTACCACAGAAGCATTAACACACACAAAACATTAACCATAGCATGTTTTGCTTTTACATTATCAAATCATACAGTATTGCTTCCAAAACGTCAGCTAATCTTGCCAATCTTTATATGCGAAAAAAGGAAGCTCCTATTCCAGGCTTTTCTTATGGGGCCAAATGAATTGCAGTGGCCGACACCGTAGCACAATAATGCTCATATTGTTTAGACGGAAAGCCCTTGGCAAGAGTTGGGGGCACTGGAGATTGGTGAGGGTGGAGACGTTGGTTGGAGGGCATAGTCTGAGTAATATTAGGGGCCAGACAACGGCTGCTTTGTCCAAACCCTTTGTAGAAAGGCTAATTCCTCCCAGAGGTTTGCTGACGATAATCATGTAGTCACAAGCTGGAGCAGAAATATTTCCTGGATAAGCATTATTTGTTTGTGTGTGTGTGTGTGTGTGTGTGTGTGTGTGTGTGTGTGTGTGTGTGTGTGTGTGTGTGTGTGTGTGTGTGTGTGTGTGTGTGTGTGTGTGTGTGTGTGTGTGTGTGTGTGTCTGTGTGTCTGTGTGTGTGTGTGTGTGTGTTTGTGTGTGTGTGGATTTGCTTGAGCCGCTAATTCAGCAGCTGACACAGATGGCTGCTTTTTGGTGTGTGAAAATTGGCTTCTATTTATTTATTTACTAGTTTATTTAAGCCTCATTATGAGTATAGGAGAAAAAAAAGAAACGTGAAGAGTTGACAGGTGATTTTCCTGTGCTATCTACGACCATCTTAGAAACAAGAAACAAACTCCCAGACTGCTTTGGACATTTAGTTTATTTCTATTCTATTCTTAATCTGAAGCCTTTTAGACTACAATCCCCTTGTTGTCTCCTTGGGTTTTCGATGGCTTTATGTTAACTCAGTCACCTCCATGACACAGTTTAGAAAGCACTCACAAGCTCTTTGCACTTTTGAGACGCAAAGTATTTCAAATTAAGGAGGTTAAAGGACAGACCACACGTCACCACTGCCACAGAAAAAATGGAAGTCTGAGATCTGTGTGTATATCTCCATTAATCTGGTCCCATTTTTCACTCGGTAGTCCATGTTACTGTAAAACTTGAGTAAAGAGTTATCATTGACTGTGTGTGTGTTGTACAGACACAAATGACTTTGGACTGACATCTTTATCCTTCAGCACCACACCACGCCAACAACTCTTTCTTCCAGCTGTCATCCCTCGCGGCCAATCCCCTTTCACAACCAGAGCTTGGAGGGAGATGAAGTCAACGCTCACTACAATCAAACATATTCCTTCAGTTAATTTATTAATAAAGCTGAGGCTATACTGTCAGACAGGGTATAGATTTTCTATCAGTTCATGAGTTTCCTGGACATGAAACCTGTGACCTATTTGTTGTCAGCACCTTGGATTGGCAGTGGAGGCCCTGGAACATGACAGTCCCATGTGATCTCCTCACACTTCACACTCACTCTGACCTGAGGTGATGACGTCACAGACCTGGAGGGGGGTGTTACAATGACCTGCTGTGTGAGAAGAGAAAGAAAGATGCTCCCCCATGAAGGTAGGTTGGTGGGTGGTGCAGTCATGTGGATGATGTCATCAGCAATGGACGCCTCGGGGTGAGGAGGTCTGAAAGAACAAGACAGTATGAATGAGCCAGACAGAGATCTCCAGATATAATCTGAAGGTGTTTTCATAATGTCATCATGGAGGTTCTCTTCTCATTCATTGTAAAAGCATAATGAAAAACAAAGAAAATCATGAATCAATATGAATAAATGTGACTTAACATACAATTGAAAATCACTCTCAGGAGTCTTATTGAAGACCTAAGGGTGGGACTCTTTTAGGATCTTTTTTTTTTTATGAATACATTGAATAGGTCGCCATTTGATGTGAGTATTGTTAGCGTCTCTCGCTAACGTCCACTAGTCACTGCAAAAACAGGGATCATTTACTGACAATTGATTGTTCAAACAAAAAAAATTGGAAGGCAGGGGTGTCCACCTCGTTAAAAGTTCCCTGATTGCTTAATATAGCTACTAAAACTTTACTCGCAGAGAAGAGAATACACCCAATACCACCCAGAGAACTGTCTGGAGCATCCATTTTCATGATGGCTCTCAGGTAGCGAAGATGTTTTGACTTTAGTCTTCTCAAGAATACATGTCTCGCAGCGACTTTAATTTCCCAGGATATGTGATGCAGGCACTAAAGGTGATGATGTAAAGGTCCACGTCAAGCTGGAGTCATGTGAACGGCTGCCTGCCATTGCCTTAATGGAACCCACTGTGCCCCTGTCTCACCACAGGCTAGGATTAGCATTAAGCTACAGTCACATCTTCTCACATGATAGTCCACTCGTTAGGTTTACGTCGTCAGAGAGAGAGGCACGAGCAGGGGAGGAAAGGGGAGGCTAGTCGTCACGGGACTTACGAGTGTGTGTGTGTGTGTGTGTGTGTGTGTGTGTGTGTGTGTGTGTGTGTGTGTGTGTGTGTGCGAGTGCGTGTGTGAGAGCAGGGAGAATGATCATTGTGATTGTGTCTGTGTGTTTGTGTCTGTGTCCATCTGTGTGGTGTTTTTAAGGTAAAAAAGTGTGTGTGTGTGTGTCTGTGTGTCCATCCTTGTGGTGTTTTTGAGGTGAAAAGTTATGTGTTGAGGAGAGGAGGTTAGTGGTTCAATAAGACGGCGAGGTTATGTAAACATTGAGTGCCCTTTCAAATGAATGAGCATTTAGAGAAGCATGTGGATATCAGCCGCAGAGCTTAACATTAGCCTGACCTATCTCTCTTTCTCTCCCTCTCTCCCTCTCTCTCTCTCCCCCTCTCTCCCCTTTCTCTCTACCTCTCTCTTTCAGTTGTGCGTGTGTGTGCTTGCATGTATGTGTGTCTGCAGTATGTTCTTGCGTGGTGTTTGCAATGGTGTGGATGGCCGTGTGTGTATGTGTCCCTACGATGGTGGTGTCTAAGCGATGACCCTAGCTCAGTGGCACGGAGTCCCTCTACTTCCCCTGAATTTCAGAACCCAAGAAGTAGGCTAGCAAACGTGTGGAGATATAGGTGTTCTGAATATTTTTAAACTTCTCACAGTGAAGAATCCAGTGCACCTCAGTCTCAATATCAACTGTCATAGAGGGTTAACATATTCTTTGCTTTCCTTTCTTTCGCTCTCTCTCTCTCTCTCTCTCTCTCTCTCTCTCTCTCACACACACACACACACAGACACACACTTTCTTTCTCTTTCAATGTTCCTTTCTTTCTATCTCTCTCTGTATCTCTGTGTCATCTTTTTCTCTCTCTTTTTTCTCTCGCTCTCTCTATCTCCCTCTCTCTCTATCTCTTTCTCTTCATCACTCTCTCTCTCTCTTGTGGATGATAGACTTTAAACTGACAGACTGATGAAGAGACACTCCCTGAATACACATCAGAACAGATTCGGCCGCTACGAGGGAAATTCTTATCCAGCTCACATGAGAAGCACACGTGAACATTCCTATTCTCTTTTTTTTTTTTTCTCCTTCCTTTTTTTCCCTCTCTGACATCTCCGATTGCATAACCAACATTCACACAGGGATTCCATAATAGGTTAATCACACAGAAACCTACTCATCCATGTCTAATTACACTGTACTGCGGCCCACAGTACCTCTCAAGACGACAACTACAAGCAACTCGAGAACAAAACAAATTAAACAGATCAATGTTTGCCACTACTGATTACACTATCGTATTGTATTGCATTAATGTTGCATCATCTGTGTCGGGATGTTAATTGTGTTTGTTTGTGTTTTATGTTAATTGTGTTTGTTTGTATCTGATGCCTAAGGCAAAAGGTTCCTCACACGTGGCACTTCCTTCAAGGGGTCAGTCTTGACTCCCGTTGAACCAAAAAGCATTTAGTTATTATAAAAGTGAGCTTGAACCATCGTTCAGATCAGCTGCATGATTGACGGCATTGAGCTGAAGTGGGCATCCAGCTGGCACAGGGGCTATCAGAGGCTGTAGACACACACACACACACTCACACACACACAAACACAGTCTCTCTCACACACACACACACACACACACACACACACACACACACACACACACACACACATGGAAAATTGCTGATTTAAAAATTGAAGAATTGTGGTAAAACAACAGAAAACGCTTAACTGCTCAAGGGGTTCACATACTTTTTGAAGTGGCACTGTACACACATACACCACTCTTCCTTGCCGCAATAGACCCATCACATGGTCCACTTCATAGTATCAAGATTCCATCCATCTTTTCCGTACTTGAAACAGAAAAAAAATAAATACAAGGCCGGCTGGATCCTGACCCATAATCCCTTGTGGGGGTGACCCACTTACGAAACTGCTCTCAGCCGGGTATTGAAAGCCGGCAACGTGAATAGCATGTGACCATTCAAATCTTTCGTCTTTGGCCCACAGCGCCAGTGAAGAATGTGGGAGACAGAGAGCACGCTAGTGAGTCCTGCTCAAGACCCCCGCTCAGGACTGACTGACTGCTTAACTAGCTGAGAGGAGAACACACACACACACACACACACACACACACACAAACACAGTCTCTCACACACTCACACACACACTCACACACACAAACACAGTCTCTCACACACTCACACACACACACACACACACACACAAACACAGTCTCTCACACACTCACACACACACACTAGCTTAACTAGCTGAGAGGAGAAGTGTTGGGAGCTGAGAGGCGTGTTTCGTTTTGTCTCTTCTCTCCTCATTTCCCCTTAACGGTGTCCTCATAAAAACGAGGAGAAAAAAAGAACAGAAAAGGGAAAAAACAAATAAAAATGAAAGACAAACTATTTACATATTTGGCTGAAACACCTCAGGCTGTCTCTCAAATGGCTGTTTACGCTCTGTTTTCGCTTTGTACCTGCCGTGGGTTTTTTTCTTCTTTTCTTTTTCCCTCTTTCTCTCTCTCTCTCTCTCCCATCATCAGTGTTTTTTTTTCTTTTCTTCTGGGGGGGAAGTTGACTCTCACCCTCGTCCCATCTGAGACTGGCACGTTGCCTTTGAAGTGAAGACAGACATATGGCAACTCAAAGCTGGAACCCCCCTCATTGAACTCTTCCAGCGCTCAAAATAAAGCCCATGCCTCTCAAACACACACATTTCACACACACACACACACACACACACACACACACACACACACACACACACACACACACACACACACACACAAACAAACAGGCACACACACACACACACACACACACACACACACACACACACACACAAACAGGCACACACACACACACACACACACACACACACACACACACACACACACACACACACACACACACAAACAAACAGGCACACACACACACACACACACACTCACGCACACACACACACACAAACTCACGCACACAAACAGGCACACACACACACACACACAAACAGGCACACACACACACACACACACACTCACGCACACAAACAGGCACACACACACACACACACACACACACACACACACACACACACACACACACACACACACACACACACACACACACACACACACCTCACCTCACCTCAGAGAAGCCTGGACATCCCTGGCTGTCTGTCTCTAGACAGGCCCACGTTGGCGGCAGCACTGTTGTGCTGCCTAATTAAGAGAGCAGTTTTCTCCCCTGGGCATACTCTGAATGTCCTAGTTATTAGAGTTAAATAATAACTTCTAATTAATTCAGTAATACATGTGTTCTGTGTGCTAATGTGTTTCTGTGCGTCCATGTGTGTGGCTGTGTGTGTGTGTGTGAGAGGGAGAGAGAGTATGTGTGTAAGTAGAGAGAGAGAGAGAGAGAGAGAGAGAGAGAGAGAGAGAGAAAGAAAGAAAGAAAGAGAGAGAGTATGTGTGTAAGTAGAGAGAGAGAGAGAGAGAGAGAGAGAAAGAAAGAAAGAAAGAGAGAGAGTATGTGTGTAAGTAGAGAGAGAGAGAGAGAGAGTAATACATTCCAGAGGCATTCTATAGCTGATTAGCGAAATGCCCTCTAAATAACCTAGAGCAAATATTTGTCATGAATACAATATGGGCAGAGAGTGGTTATAAGACAGTATGCAGTGGAAGATGTATTCTCTCATTGTTTGCTGCCTGTGCAGGGCTGACCACACCCAGGCAGCTCTGCAACCTGTCAGCCCAACCAATAGCTGATTCTAGATCCAGATGCACAACAGAAACACTGAGGCAGGATTAGGGACAACACAGAAGAATGTACAGGCATGAAAGCAGACAAACGTCAGTCTCTTTCCAAAATAGTTGTGTGTGGATGAGAGATGTTAAGGATGATGATGATGATGGTGATGATGATGGTGGTTGTGGTGATAATGATCATGGTGATTATATTCATGAGGAGGTGGAAGTTGGCAATACAAATTCTGGGTAAAGACAAACATGAAGTTGCAACAATCAAACTAATTTAAATAAAGGGTTAACACAACACAACCTTCTTAATAGGGAACTGCAAACACAACGTTACATTTTACAACAGCTGTTTTTTGTCAAAACTAACTTTCACAGATATTTGTTAAATATGACCATTGGTAAAACACAAACACCAGCATTGATAAAACAAATGATTAAGTCTACCAGAGAAAGGTTAAGGACTACAGGGATTTTATCCCATGGAGGCAATCGGTGTCTCTATACTGTACATTTTCTCTGATAATGTTTTAATCGTGTGTGGTTTCATATAATACTGAGGAACCATGAACATTAATATGACTCTAATTCCAAACACTCTTTCGTCAACGCCTTTTCTTTTAAATTAACACTAATTCTGATATAAGCTGTCCTCATAATAATAATAGTAATAATTAATTTTATCTTTAACGCACTTTTCATTCACAGGAATCTCAGAGTGCCTCATAACCTCAAAGGGTTCTCCTTTTCGCTATAAAAGGCTTTGTGAGTTCTTGAATGTCCGAGTCATGAATTATCAAACTTCTCCTGCTGAGGTTAAACAGTAATGGCAAAGATCCAAACATGTGTGAGTTTAATCTTCAAAACGTTGTGTAATTAGGTTGTTAGTGCCCCACTTAGACCATGCTCAGAGTTCAATTCAATTCAATTCAACACACATTATTTGGATAGTTTGCCTACAGAGACTTTACAGATGGTTTGTTGAAATTAAACTTCAGTTGTTCTAATTGTTCACTAAACATCACCTTAACCAAACCCACCCTAACCCAAACCTCAATTCAATTTTATTTATATACCGCCTGACCAATTGAATTGTCTCGAGGCACTTTACAGAGCCTGGACCCCCTTAGTGCAAGCACAATGGCAACAGGGGCAAGGAAAAACTCCCTGTTAGTCAGGAAGAAACCTTAAGCAAGGAAGGAACCTTAAGCAGAACCTTAAGCAGAACCACGGCACATAAGGGGGGACCCTATAGTTCTGTTGCAATTTAATTTTTTTAGTGATTTCTTTAAAATGAAAGAAATGGTTGCACACTTAAACTCTGATGCTTTTCATATCTTTTTAATGTCATAAAATAAAGAGTTTGACTGCCCAACAAGACTTTCATGTTAATGTAGATTCTCTCCAATCTATCAGCATCTCGGTGTCCCAGGCGTGTCGTTACCTCGGCTTGTGTACCACTGCTTATTGTGATACTTGTGATAAGAAAATGACAAATGAAATTGTGTCTCTTGTCAATACAAGAGAAGTTATATATCTATTTTAGTGAAGTCATGGGTGTCATTGGGACCACACCAGCCTGAGGGTGAGCTGATGATTGGCCGGTGGGTTTAGGGGGTTGTTTATGATGTGAGAGCTCAAGCCAGGCGGGATGACAGCTCATCTGACTGATGAAGGGGGGGAGGGGGGAGGGGGGAGGGGGAGGGGGGGGAGGAGGGGCGTGGGGGCTCTCCTTCTGTGAATCACTTCATCTCGTGCCACGGTTGCCACTGGTTCAGGATTGAGAGGTCACATGAAAGCCAAAAAAAAAGTGTGAGCATGTGAGTGTTTTAGTGTGTGTTGTTAGGAAGTAAAGGAATTTGGCTGACTGAAAAATATGAAAAATATGAAAAATAGTTCAGAAACATGTCCTCTTTCCCATCTGAAATAAATAAAGACATGACACACTGTAACTACTTAGACATGCTTAAAGGAATCACAGAGAGGAGATGAATGGAGACAGATTTGTGAGCTATATGCCATGATTTAAGAAACAAGCATTCTTCAGGAGTTCTTTTTTTCCAAATGAGTACGTCCTTGTGTAAGGATGTGATGTAACCATGAATGAGCTACAAACTTGTGTGATAGGCTTATAATACAAGAGTTGAAATGATTGAAAAAAATTGTAACAGTATGAAATGTATTTTGAGACACACAAATATACATTTCATACTGTTACAAATATATATATATATATGTGTGTGGGTCTCAAAACACATTTCATACTGTTACAATTTGTTTCAATCATTTCAACTCTTGTATTAATACCATGAACACAGTGGGCTTTAGAGACACACATCTCTGCATATCAGTTAACCTTTGGTGCAAAATGCACTGCAACAACTACACCACCAGCAATGCTGCCGTAACTTTACCACATGTTCTCTCTCAGAGTACAATCACCAACAACAACTTAAAGCATTGACAATTGCATAGATACAATGTTGCTGTGTCCACCAGTTTGGCATAGATTACTGTAGTGTTGCATTGAAAAAAGATTTTAAAAACACACACACAGAATAACACTTATTTGGACTACAGTAATAGAGTTTTTAATATTACAGTAAACAAATAATTCTAAAATGCTGCAATATGTTTCATTACTGCCATATGCTAAAATTGCACGTGTTACTGCACTTTATAGGCTTACTACATTACAACAAAAAGGCATGAATTTCCAATTCAGTAAATTACATACATCAACCCAAGATACAGTCTACCAAAGTACTGTAATACCACTAGAAGTCTGCTGTAGCCCTACAGTAATGCTGATCCATTCTGTCCTCTGCATTTGGTGTCAAACTTTTAAATGTTTGAACTTTGCATTTACAGTAACATAACATTATCCTCTGCATTACATCTGGAAAATATGTCAATCCAAGCCAAGTATCTGAAGACAGTGTTCATATGTTGGTTTGCCTCTCACAATAGATATCACAATTGAGTGTAACAAATGTACTCTAATTGCATTCTTCAATCACTGTCTTTCACTGATAGCCTATGACTGCCATACTATAAGCGCTTATTATACGGCTCTTCAGAATGTTCCAAAAAGTACCGTTGATTTGAATGGGCCATCCCTACGTCATACCCATACATTAATTCCTGCTAACAGACCTCTGCTGCGCGTCGGGGTGTTGTTCGCCCCGTCGGGAATTATTTTTGTAGAATGACCTCCGGACAATACATTATCCCTTACATAACTGTAATAGTGGAAACAACTCTTCAGGAACAGTTACACCTATGTTTACCTTCTGTAGACTCTATTGCTATTAGAGAAAGTAAGAAGTCTGAGGCCAAAAAAACGAAATAATCGAAATGAACTTTCTGCTCAAATACGTAAGAATACTTTTCCTTATTCAAGCATATAACTTCATGTGTCTGTCCAAACACAGAATCTTTCCATCTACAGTGATCTAAATTACTGTAAGTTAGGTTTTGAACGGAAAGTTAAAGTAACTGTTTTGAACAGAGTATCTGAACATTGGCAAAAAATGCTGTAGTGTTTTGCTGGTAGTGAACATTGACTGGGACAGGTATCCATGCATTTTGGAAGAAGGTGTCATTGACTGCATTTGTATCTAAGCATAGGGGCAAGTATCCACAGTTTGGTTCACATGGTCTACTGGTATGCTCGATGTGTTAAGTGTTTTGGGAATGTGTACATAGTATTGGTACAAGAGTTAAAATTATTGGAAAAAACTATAATTACTGTAGGATAGGTTTTGAACTGAAAGTTAACTGTTTTGAATAGAGTATCTAAACATCGGCAAAAATGCTGTAGTTGCACAGTGTTTTGCTGGTAGTGAACATTGACTGGGACAGGTATCCATGGATTTTGGAAGAAGTCATTGACAGCATTTTATTTAATTATAGGGGCAAGTATCCACAGATTGGTTCACATGGCCTACTGGTATGCTTGATGTGTTAAGTGTTTTGGGAATGTGTACATGGTATTGATACAAGAGTTAAAATGATTGGAAAAAAACTATGTGTTTTGGGAATGTGTACATGGTTTTGATACAAGAGTTAAAATGATTGGAAAAAACTGTAAATAACTAAGCTTGTGTCCGCGAGCCATGCTAGTGCTTAAGGTAGAGCTGTTCAAGGTAGAGTGGCTGAGGGGACCAGGGCACTTGTGCTTGGTGCAGCCAAGTGATCAGCAGTTTGCCTAAGGGCCCCACAAGGAAAGCCTGGAGCCACACTAAACTTCATCCTTTACACAATGGCTTTGAAGCGTGCATATCCTCTTATGTATCTATTGAGCTGTCATGAGTGCATATCCTCTTATGTATCTAGCTAGCTGTCATGAGTGCATATCCTCCTTATGTATCTATTGAGCTGTCATGAGTTTCTGACAAGGGTGTGTCCTGTAGGCCTTGTGGTCGGTGTTTTAATGTAGCCATGCAGTCTGGTGTTGGCTGAGCCCCACTGTATGGTCCCTTAGTTGACGGTCCAGGACCCAGGTGGCTGACCATAAGCCTCATGCAGCAGACCTCCGAAGTCTTGCAGAGATTGGTGCCCTCAACGGTAGGCGTAGTGGTGAATCATTTGAGTTGATGCCATGATGGAGGAAGTGGCTGGCTCTGCATTGAGCTCTCTGTGCAAGGTTTAGATGCTAAATGCCATTTATGCTATTCATGCTTCGCAGTGGCTTTCTGGTGGTGGGATTCCACTGAGGATTGGTAAGTATGATGTTGGTGTAGATCTTATATACATCCTGAAATAATTTGCATGCTGTTTGATGAGAGCTGTGTCGAGCTTGGTGATATGAGTGGATTTGCACCAAATAGGTGCACCTTACTCTGCTGTTGAGGAGGCCAGTGCTGGAGTAGCAGTTCGAACTTGCTTCCCACGCGGTGAGAGATGGTGAAGAAGGCAGTTTCTTGCCGCCACCTTGGCTGTGACTTGCTGGAGGTGTTGTTTATAGGATGAGGCTTCTTATCCAGAGTAACACCCAAGTATTTTGGTGACTTTTCAAAATGGGATAGTTTTCCCTTCACATTGGACTTCTAGTTGGATGTTGGCTAGCCGGTTGGCAAGATGGAAGTTGCTGCTGATGGTTTTAGTTTTATTAATTTTCAATCGCCAGTTGGTGAAGTATTTGTTTAGATTAGTAAGATCATTTGTTAAGGTGTCACTTAGTGAGCTAAAACAGGTTCCGGAAGTTAGAAGTGCAATGTCGTCTGCATAGATATATTTTTTCAGAAGTATAGATGTTGAAGCAAATTGGAGCTAGAACAGATCCCTGAGGCACACCTGTAAATGTGATAGGCTTGACCTGCCTTCCTGAAAGAACTTAATGTACTGTATGTCTGACAAAATATAGCCTACTACTTGACTTCAAGTTAGGTATTTCATTATAATTTTAATTAAGAACTTTTATATTTTAATTAATGTGTACTTTTAATCGTTTCATTATGTGTGTAAACTAATAAATACATCAGATGTATCACTGAATTAGCTCTGTCTGCCCTGAGGCCTCCAGAAAGTTTTTTTTTTTTTCTGGGGTATAATACGCATGACTGAACCTTCAGAAACCAACCTTGCCCCATTCCCCTCCGCCGAATCGGTAGGAAATGTGATGTGGTCACGAGGAGATCATGAATCCAAGCGGTCATGCGCTAATCCAGTATTTAAAGACACACATTCGTGCTACTGCCTTTTAGGAAGCTCAGTGCTGTGTAAAACAGCACGTTTCCCCATCAGAAACACAAATGCTTTAGCAAAGACTCTCCAAAAAGGTCCCAAAAGTAGATCTCTTGGTGCTAGTTAATGGAGTTGTAAGGGAAATAACGATTGAGTTGCTCCAGAAGAAATACAAAAAACACGTTCATCGACACAATAGTGACTGCAAATCAGTTAGTGTGAGATCATTTTTTTGTCATGTGGAAGTACGGCTGTCTGGTTGTGCTGAGTGCCGTGTTTGTGGGTGCACAGTTTCCAAGGGCATGTGTCACACCGGAGGGACTCCGCACCGGTCAGTGCTGTCCGTCACCAACTGAAGCCAACGACCCCTGCGGTGCCAGCTCGGGACGGGGACAGTGCGTCTCGATAAGCGCGGATGCTCGACCACACGGGCCGCAGTACCCTCACGACGGCCGGGACGACAGAGAACGCTGGCCCGTTCGCTTCTTTAACCGGACGTGCCAGTGCAATGGGAATTTCTCTGGCCACAACTGCGGCCGGTGCAAACATGGGTTGACAGGTCCAAACTGTGATCAGCCGGTGGCTGTAGGTGAGACTGAAAGACAGATCAAAACACATCTAAAGAAAACAATCGACAGGTGCTTTATAAGTAGCGTAGTCCATATTATTATTGTCTACAATGAAGCGTTAGCATATACTGTATAACTATGTGTGCCTACAACATACACTTTACATAAGTTTTATACCATTTTTTGGTTTTTATTATTATTATGTAGGCTATACCTTGCCATCACATTAAGATTGAAAGTTTGATTTTCCATGCGGTACAACAATATCACCTAAGCCAGCATCAGCAACGCTATTCTAATGTCAGGAATTTACATTCATTGGGAATTGCCGGTATTTTGCCTTATGTTATAAAACATCATAGTAATTAGATTAACATCTTCTCTTCAGTGAGAAGAAACGTGATGCTGTTGAGTGCCGATGAGAAGCGAGCTTTCTTGGACGCTCTGGACCGGGCTAAGCGCACAGTGCATCCGGACTTAGTGATAGCCACCCGCAGATACGCAGAGGTTTTCGGACCGGACGGCAACACCATGCAGTTCGAGAACATCACTATCTACAACTATTTTGCGTGGTCCCACTACTACTCCATCAGTAAAACATTCCTCGGGCCAGGCCAGCTGAGTTTCGGAGGAGTTGACTTCTCGCATGAGGGGCCAGGCTTTGTGACTTGGCACCGCTTCCAGCTGCTTCAGCTTGAGCGAGACATGCAGGTAAGGGTGGAGATAGAGGCTCGCTGTTTTTTCTGTGAGAGAGAGAAAATGAGAGCGAGAGAAAGAGAGAGAGTGTGAGTGTGTTCAAGTGTGCCAGTGTGTTTGTTCCATTTATTCACGCGATTACACACTTTTGTCTGGCGTGTACCAGCAGAAAATGCGCGTAATCATATATTAGCCGAAGCAATAATTGCATGCAAGACCGCTGGGCTAAAACAAGTGGTATTTTATTTACTTGCAAAGCAAATTATTTTCTGTAATTCAGCTCTAAATTAGAAATCCCACAACACTTGTAGCACACCCTAATTTTTGGTCAACAGGTCACCCAAAAGTAATTTTCATTAAGAAAAGTGAGACTGTGATGATATGCACGGTCAAATAAAAAAGGCTTAATTAATAAGAAAATAAAACAAATAATACGTTTTGTTTGGGTAAAACACTATTGTCAATTGCTAAAATATAATCAAGTTAAATATCTGCACTGTCCGTAACCGTAATGCTGTTATTGCCTATGGTTATTAGGCCTGTTGCCGGGCGTTTATCTGTAGGCATTTGTAATCGCTACACAGGAGGTCAAAATACTCGTACATCATCCCCTTGTGTTTCTTCTACTCGGCAGGACATGTTGCAGGACCCGAGCTTCGCTCTGCCCTACTGGAACTTTGCCATCGGCGGGAGCACGTGCGACATCTGCACGGACGACCTGATGGGGGCGCGCAGCTCCTTCGACATGAACTCCCTCAGCCCCAACTCCATCTTCTCTCAGTGGAGAGTCGTCTGCGAAAGCGTGGAGGACTACGACACCCTCGGCACCATCTGCAACAGTAAGTCAAACCCACTCCAACGGCCCTTACAAATGACATACATATATTTACTTATTAAATATTTACATTTACTTGACTGCATTTGTACCTGGTCGCCACATAGGCTGTAATACGTCTATGGTTACATTTTCTCTGTAATTAACTGGATCCACATAGCTCAACTTTTGGTTAAATATGCCGACATAGGCTAACCTTTGTAAATATATGATGTATGAGAAGTGAGTCACAAAAACATTCAAATATAACGTGAAGAAACGAGTGTTCTTCAGTGTGATGGTTTTTGGTTAAAGACGGCCCATGGTAGGACTGTCCCTAGAAAGGATCATGAAAATAGTTGAAACCAAGTAGATGTAGTCTTACTCATTCTTTCCCTTTTTATCTGAAAGTTTTCTATTGGCAACAAGCTCTTCACAGGGAAGATTGTCAAATGGAGAATCACTAGAGGACAAAAGGCTGGTGGAGTCAAGTGTGGCTCTCCAACATTCTTGTGTCCAAAGCGTACAATGGGAGATGACGCACGGGGACTCATAAACCTTTTCAAATATCCCAACACTTGTAGGAGAATGGATCTTAGTTCTATCATCCATTTTATGGCTTGTGTTTTTTTCCCTCCAGCACCTGCAGAGCTTGTGAGATCCGTTTTAAATATGCCACAAACGGCAGTGTAGTGTGCCAACTTTGTCTGAACTCCTCCACAAAATACCCAAACCCTCACCATCTGTGACAGGTATACGGCTTCACAGGGCCTTGATCCTAAGCCCAGATATCAGGTGACTGTGGACCGGATTTGGCCAAGATCTGATGAACCAGGGCCCGGCGTGACTCACAGGCAGGGGCAATCTCTACTTAGGAGTTTTTTTGTTTTTTTTTTAGATTTATTTTTGGGCTTTTTATGCCTTTAATCGATAGTACAGTTAAGATTGTGACAGGAAATGAGTGGGAGAAGAGGTGGGGAGTGGACAGGAGAAATGACATCAGGCCGGTTTCGAACCTGTGTCCACTTAGGAGAGTTTTAATCAGGCTGGGTACACAGCCATCAAGGGCTTTGAAATGTATGAAACATGATGTTAAAGAACTATGAAAGCACACAGACATTTGGTGAAACATTTGGAAAATTCCTTTACGTATTCTTAGGTCCATTACAAATGCAACATCAAGAAACTGTGTTTGAATGTCTTTCACTTGAATCCCAAACTGGAAAAGAAAAAAAAAAAAAACTGACAAAAAAAAGTTAAACTTACTTTGGCAAAGGCGTTGATTAGCTCCTGGGTTGAGAATCACACTCATGTTTTACCTGGGGATATTAGTGGAAACAGGAAAAATAGCAGTTGAGTTTTGCAGCACACACACACCGAGAATTGAGAGAGAAAAACTAAAACAAGCATTCTAGTTCTGTTTAAAATGTATTCACATACTTAAATCATATTCTATTTGCATTAAGGTTTAGCACCATGGAATATGCGGGTTATTTAACTTTATTAACTGCATTTTTTGGTTCTGTGCATTTCACTGTGTTTTTTTGTTCTGGCTGCCTTTTTTTAAAAACACATTTCACTTTGTCCAAAAGCCTCTACCAAATACCACACCATAAGCAGGGCCATGAGTGCTGTTCCATCCTTCCTGTATGTTCCTTTCAGTATCTCAGCCTGCCTTGCCCCCCTCTATAAGCCCCGAGACCAGCCTCATTAGTAGGAACCCGATGGGGAAGGTGTTCTACCTCAAGGGAGACAATAATAGACCACAACACAGCTCAGCAGCCACGTTAATTGTTACCTCCGCCAAGGAGGTTATGTTTTCGCCCCTGTATGTTTGTTTGTTTGTTAGCAGGATTACGCAGAAACACATGGACCGATTTCCATCAATCTTTGTGGGGATATTGGGTAATATAATGGCAATCATTGATTAGATTTTCAGATGTCAAGGTCAAAGGTCAAGGTCACAAGGCGGAGGTTTGCATTCTCTGAATGCTCCCATTCTTGTTATTTCTGTATCTCATCTCTCTCTCTCCCCCCCCCCCCCTTGCAGACACTGAGACCAGCCCCATCAGGAGGAACCCGGCTGGGAACGTGGGTCGGCCCATGGTTCAGCGCCTTCCAGAGCCGCAGGACGTCGCTGACTGTCTGGAGTTGAACATGTTTGACACGGCGCCATTCTACTCCACGTCCACTGAGAGCTTCCGCAACTCTATTGAGGGTGAGGGGACTGTGTGTGTGTGTGTGTGTGTGTGTGTGTGTGTGTGTGTGTGTGTGCACAAGGGTGATTGACCTGTGTGTGTGTATTTGCAGGTGTGCTAATGTCTCACAGCAGTCCCTGTCTCTCACTGCATATGAGTGTATGTGTGAAAAGGCGTGTATGTGTGAGAGTGTTAGGGAGCCTGTCAAAGGTATTTAAATCCAAGCCATATGGCACACTACAAATATGAGTTTTTTTCAGTCACTTTAGACTCCGAAGCTTATTTAACTTATAACAAAGGGGAAGCTTCCACAACAGCTTTTCCCACTGATTAAAAGGAGATTTAAGGCAAGACACGGCAGGCAAAAACATCGCTTTTTCAGCAGTGGTCAATTTTGAGATTTTGAGCTAGTTCACTCCCTGAACATGTAATCTTTCATACTAGCATAAAGAAAATATCCCAATTATACATTATTGTGTATATTTATTCACATTTTGTCTGTTCGCGGCGTTAGAATTATCCTAGGTTTCCTGGGAAGTTTGCATTCTAACGTAACGTGCAGTACATCGGCTGTTTTCTGATGCCTGTCATATTTGGTACCTGGACACGTCTCCACACAGCGCCTCAGTCAGTCTGACTGCCATAACACGTCTGCTCGTCTTTGCCCAGGCTACAGCCACCCCCAGGGGCCCTACGACCCCGTGGTCCGCAGCCTGCACAACCTGGCCCATCTCTTCCTGAACGGCACCGGCAATCAAATGAACCTCTCTCCCAACGACCCGATCTTCGTCCTCCTGCACACCTTTACCGACGCCGTCTTTGACGAGTGGCTCCGCAGGCACCCTGGTGAGTGCGTCGCCGAGTTCACACCAATCACGCGTTCGCGGCTTGAAAGCGAAGTGTTGGTGCAACTTCACTAGCAGAGAGAACAGAGGTGCGAGAGGCAAGCTGATGAAAGGTGCTATGGCACTTTTCAGTGTCCTGACACTCCACGTAAAGACAAGTAACAAAAGAAAAAACTGTCAGTGAGAAAATTGGATAATTGTGACAGAACTGCAACACTGGCCTAGATGGTGAAACATCCAAAAACATGAAATTCTGTTCGCACATCAGCTGCTGCTTTTTTTTTTTTATAACTAGTAAAAAGCAAGTATCAAAAGAAAATAAATAATATAATCGGTTCTGTCTTTTTTAGAGTGTTTAACTTAGGTCTATGTTTACAGTTAACTTTAAAGTGTCAAAAGATAATACATAATATAATCGGTTCTGTCTTCTTTAGGGTGTTTATTGTAGGTCTACGTTCACAGTTAACTGTTGTCTTCTTCCTCCATTGTATTGGTAGAGTCTGCCATCTATCCCTTGGAGAACGCCCCTATTGGTCACAACCGGGACTACAACATGGTGCCTTTCTGGCCGCCCATAACCAACGCTGAGATGTTTGTGACGGCCCCTGAAAACCTTGGATATTCCTATGAGGCCGACTGGCCCAGTACGTTGTCTTATTCTTCCCTTTTTTGTCTCTATCCAACTTGCTCAGAAGTCCAGATGCCTAGCATAAGTTTAATATACAGTAAACATGTATGAACAAAATTATGAAAATGTTCCCCAAATAGCACTTTTATTTAGATAGTAGATGGCATTTCTAGAGCAACAGATAAAACACATTAAACATATCCAAGCTTGCATCTGCTGGCTGTATTGTTGGTTACATCATGAACTAGTTCAGCTCGGGAACAGCTAGAACAGCTTCTGTGTCGGTTATCACCATACGTCCCCAGAGAAAGACACAAATCTCAGTCAGGGAAAAGAGGGCTCTTACAACTCATGCCATTCAGCAAGTCACTTTCTTAACACTGATGGCAGTGCATATACCTCTGTTTTTATATTTCTTAACACTGATGGCAGAGCTCATACCTCTGTTTTTATATTTCTTAACACTGATGGCAGAGCATATACTTCTGTTTTTATATTTCTTAACCTGATAGCATATGCCTATACACTGATGGCAGAGCATATACCTCTGTTTTTATATTTCTTAACACTGATGGCAGAGCACATACCTCTGTTTTTATATTTCTTAACACTGATGGCAAAGCATATAACTCTGTTTTTATACTTCTTAACACTGACGGCAGAGCATATAACTCTGTTTTTATATTTCTTAACACTGATGGCAGAGCATATACCTCTGTTTTTATATTTCTTAACACTGATGGCAGAGCATATACCTCTGTTTTTATATTTCTTAACACTGATGGCAGAGCATGTAACTCTGTTTTTATATTTCATGCGTTGTCTGTTGTTATCTGCCTGCAGCTCGTGCTATCACTCTGACCGAGATCATCACCATCACTGTGGTTTCGGCCCTCATCGTTGTGGCAGTCATCTTCTCCATCACGACCTGCCTCGTGCGTTCTAAAGTCCACAAGATGGAGGGCAGGCAGCCGTTGCTAGGTGAAACGTACCAGCGCTATGACGACCATGACAGACACACAGACAAATCACAATCAGTTGTATAAGGGTGTGCCAGCTAGACCTGAGAAACCAACAAGCACTTCATTGTTCTCAGTTTTTAAATACAAGTTTGAAACAAACTCATAAATTGTTGAGTATTTTGGATAATGTTTCATCTGCTGTAGACTTGCATTAACAATTTCTCTTAGGAGCCCTGAGAGACCTTTAAAAGCATTTAAAATGTACGTGCTAACAATTAATTACATACAAATGTTTGTATGGTGTACATTTGTAAACATACCATTTGGGTATACTGTTTTTCCTTAAAAAAAAAGTCTTGTGATCACTAATTCTTACTTTAATGGTTTTTAAAACAATAAATCCTGCCAAAAACATATATTGGTGATATTTGTCAGACTATCATTAAAAAAATAATAATAATACATTGAAAACAGGAGGGAAACTGGATTAAGTGGTGAGTGTCGAAACAAAGTAAATCACTTTTTTTCCCCGCTCTACATATTTACATTTTGACGAGCAATATAAAACTCATAAGCTAGTGAAGCAATCAAGTTCTATGAGTAGTAGTTTACTAAAAAGGCCTACTTGACTTGGCTATTATTTAAGCAAACATGGTGCACGAATTCGTAACTTTCGAGGTGTCAAAGGGTGTACAGCATAGACATAGAATAAGATCTATTCTTATGTCTATGGTGTACAGGCTCTCATCGTGTTAGAGCGACTGCATTTCCTTGCACCAGGTTCACCGAGTGGATTGAGTTAGGGTAAAGCTGACGCGAGAACCCATCAGGTTTGGCAAAACATACTTGTTTTTCATATAGCCAACAAGGATTTGGTTTGCGGGTGACTCTTCAGGCAACGTCAAGCGCGGTCATTTTCCACTCAGTAGCTACCACGGATGTATATATGTAGGCCACAGGTAGGTAAGTAAATGGGCAGACCGGAGGGCATCATGCATTGCCTACGTGAGTACTTATTTCCATAACACTTTAACTCAAATAATTATGAAGTCGCTGGTTCAGAATTCATAGTGGCCTATTGCAGAACTCTAATATAGACGCCCAAAACAGTCTTCTACTGTGGCAAGGCCTCGTTTGCACACAATCCATCCGCCATACTGCCATCATTTTCTTTATCCCTCGAGGGAAACTTGAACATACGTCTGGAGTAATACTTGACCGTCTTGTTGCATGCTGTGCTTCACGCATAATTAAGTGCCTACGGAAGTTCCGCCAGCGATTACAATAATTTTAAAACTGTTTTTGCCTTAAAGCCTTCATGTATAATGTTGTTGTTTTTCTGAGCGTCCACTAGAGGGCGATAGTGTAGAAGTAGTGAGTGAGAGGGCCTATGGGCGTTTTTGGCTGTTTTTCGCCCCATGCCAAACGATACAGCCGAATGCTGACCATCTACTCCAAGGGAAACATAATATTGGCAGAATATTTACATCGTTTTCACAGTTGCTAGGCTAAAGCCGCCTTAGTACTTGGCCTATTGTAGTGTCAGCTGTTTAAGCCATAAGCCTATAATATTTATCCATTAGTCTACACATCTGATACATGTATTTTATCGTTTGAGAGGTTCTAAATGAAAATTTAGGGACAAATAAAAACTTGCTGTCTAACACTATTTCAGGTGCTAAATATTTCAGTTTGGACTGCCTCAAGATTCCTTACTGTTGTATTGTAAGACATTAAGCTATCGTCTTACTTATGGTAGCCACTGATATTTAACACTAAACAGGCAGACGACAAATAAATTACCACATGCGCAACACAGAAAATGCTGAAAGTAAACTTCTCCGTCGAAAATACTGTTTGTTTGTGCTGCTAATCCTGATATTACGGTAAATGGGCGTGCCACCCATGGTTCACCTGTCTGGCGTTTTAAGTTACACTGAACGCTCCGTCAAGTCACTGATACAGCATGCTGGCTTTGTACAGTCCACACTGACTTTTGTCTGGCTGCGGGGCGCTTGGAAGATTGGATCAGACTGAACAAAACGGGATCCTTAGTTGAGCTAGCTACTGATGTTTGGATATTTCACGAGTTGTTATTCAGCAGAGAATGCACTGATGGTTAATTTACACTGAAAAACTTCGGTGGAGCTTTACTTCAATCGGTTACTTTAATGAACTGGGTTTGACGTTTTGTGGATGCTCTGGAAAAGAAAAGGACAACCCAGTTTTGAAACAACCGTCTGATAACAAGTGTTTACGGAGCACCAGTTGCTGCCTATTTTAATGGGCTGGGGTTATTTAATCGCTTTTTGAATTATTTATTAATTAGATAGTTTTGTTTTACCCTAATTTCAATGATGGACGACGAGAACGGGTTGCCAGATTTTAAGGATCTTGAGATCAAGTTGGGTCGCAAAGTTCCAGAAAGTCTCATTCGATCTTTTGCCGAGGGTGATCTTACAACTAAAAGTGAGGAGGAGAGACTGGAGACGCCGGTGAACGTGAAGAACCACACGTCCTCGGACTTGAAACGACTGGAGAGCAAGATGTTATTTTTAAAACAGGAAATGGTGAGTATCTAATTTACTCAGACCTCAGAATATACGTTACACCCCCCCCCCCCCCCCCCCCCCCCTCTCTAAAAACTTGTACAAGCATCTGTTATACTTAAGTAGCCTAGTAGCTGTTTGATTGCGTCTGAAAAGCATCTAGTTTAGTAGGCCTACTATAGTAATGTATTACAGTGACCCCCTTGCTAACTTAAATGGCCGTGGCATTTACCAGTTAAACTGTCATGTATTGCTCATGTCCTGTAGTGCCTGCTGCCCATGCACTCTCCTAAGAGCTCATAACATGTAGGCTCCTTGTGGATGGTTTCCTTGTTCCCTTCCCCCACCCCTTTCTGCAGCTACTGGATGTCATGAGCAGAGATGGTGTTTAAGTGAAGTCTGACTGTAAGCCTCTTCTGCATGCGTAACATGAGTAATGGCAAACATGTGAATGACTAGCCCTGTAGAAACACCCCAACCCTCGTCCAACAGGGTGACATCACTCTGCGCGCTCCCTCTCTCTCTCTCTCGCTCTCTTTCTCTCTCTCTGCGCGCAGACAGAATGGGCCATTCACAGCTGGCCGTGAAGTGATTCGCGCCTTGTTGGTAAACGTGCGGGCTGTTCTCCTCACATTGACCTCACAAAGCCTGCAAACAACTACCCTGACTACCCCCAACCCTATACACGTTAAGAACGTTGCCTCACTTTGCTGTGGGTCGTTGGCAAAAAGAGAGTGTCCCTGCGGTGAACTTTAGCCCATATGAAACACATTAGAATGGCGGTGTCCCCTCCAGACCCCCCCATCAGAGGCTTAAGGTCATGATTAGGATCGGAGGAGCAGATGGTCTCGTCTTGACCACGGTGTGCCAGTACTGGGGGGGTGGGGAGGGGGGGGGGGGGGGGTTTCCCTCCTTTGACCGGCAATCGGAGAAGCCGGCTGTGGCCGTGGCGGGGCGGAGTGCGGCACGGCCATGTGGCAGCTGCGCTCAGAGGAAGGAAGTGGAGTTTGGACTTTATTCTTTTCTTGTGGGTTTGAGAACAGCAACAGTTGGTTTCCATTGAGGAGAACATGCAGCTGTGCAGGGTGTTCAGCTATTGGCTGATGCATAGGATCCTATTTATGTTGTGCTTCGTTCTTTTAGCGTATAGTATTCATATTAATACATTGGATAGCGATAAAGTTGCATTAGTTTGTGAAGTGCCTGAAGTAAACCTGGGTTCTGTTAGAAAGGAGCTTCTCCAACCAAATCAGAGTATTGTTGTCATTGTTGACACCCAGCCCTTTTGCATATCCAGTCATTGTCATTAGCTAATTTAGGGACCTGATGGTCTAACCAGATGCTCTTTAGTTCTTAAACCTACCACCTAATCTTTAATCCAATAAGGCTGCATTTTTTTTCACCCCTCTTTGTTCATAGACGTAGAAGTCTGGATGCTTACATGAGTGAGTTGCTTAGCCGGCTATACGGAAACCAAGCTAACATGGCAGGAGACACCTTAGGGTTGGAGTACACTTAGATGCTGAGTACCCTGTGCTGAGTACCCTGTGACCCCACGCTTGCTTCATCTCAGGAACCTAGACAGACAGAGCCGTTTGGAACACATAGGAAATCACACATGCCCATGTGTCCACAGTTCAAACCACCACATTGACTCACTATTTTATTTGTGTTGTGAAAAAGAGAAACTATCGTTGCCTATAAATCCAGCTATATGATGGCAGTGTTGTTTTACCACAACTGGAATGGTTCTAGATGGTGGTGAAGCCCCCCTATTCTATGTCCAGCCACACATACCCAGACATCTCTGGCCATTGATTGAGATGACAAGCGCTGGTGCATTCCTCAGTGACCAACGGGAGCCCACGAGCACATAAAGACAGTCTGTAGTCTCTAAAGAAAACACTGGCTGCATTATGATTCCCAGAGAGGCAGAGAGAGAGAGAGGCAGAGAGGGAGGCAGAGAGAGAGGGAGGCAGAGAGAGAGAGGCAGATAGAGAGAGAGAGAGAGGCAGATAGAGAGAGAGAGGGGCAGAGAGAGAGAGGCAGAGAGAGAGTGTTCGGCCATCAGGGCCTCCTGGGTCATCAAGCCAGCTGCATGGGACTCATATCTGTGTCAGTAGTCTGCAGCCAGACAGGCAGACAGACAGACCGATGCATGTTACTACTATCTGTGTCCGTAGTCTGCAGCCAGACAGACAGGCAGACAGACCGATGCATATTACTACTATCTGTGTCAGTAGTCTGCAGCCAGACGCGTATTACTACTCGGTGGTTTAGAAATGGCACATTCTCTAGACGTGTTAATTGTTTCCATACAGATTCTGGCCACATTCCACCATGGTATGCACAGGGTGTGGACTGTAATAAATTAGTGTGGGGGCGAAAATCATGTTTAGTGCCTCTAATCGTGTGAGCAGTGAAGTAACTTTTGAACACAGTGCTGTATAGCAAGCAGTGCTGAATCATGATAACTGATAAACGGTGCCTCAGTGTTGTGGCTCAGTTTTAGAGGGGAAAGTAACTGGCAGTGCAGTCTTCCCATAACTCACTCTCAGTGCAAAGTCACAAAGTCTCATGTTGCCACCACAAGACGATATCAGTGTTGACATTTGCCATACGGCCGTGTTGAGCCTCATGATCATGAACTGGTCTGAGACCTGTGACCAGGACCCACTGTAAGGAGCCGGAGTGTGTGTGGCTTCTTGCCTGGCTGTCGTGCTCACTCTTAGGGTTCGAATACACGTAAGCGTTTTTTTTTTTAAACGGGACGCTAGAAAATGCATTGATTCCTATGGTACTGCGCGCTTTCACGCAAAGCGCGCCGTACCATAGGAATCAATGCATTTTCTAGCGTCCCGTTTTAAAAAAAACGCTTATGTGTATTCGAACCCTTACTCGCTTGTCTTCTTGCCTGGCTCTCTTTCTCACTCTTACTCGCTTGTCTTTGCTAATTGTGAGGCTTTGTGCGGAGTGTGTGTGAGTGTATTAGTCGGCTCCTTCTGACTGGCTGGGTGACTCAGTTGGACCACGTGTCAGCCTAAGGAGGTGGTGATTAGAAGGAAGGGCCTTCTGGAGGTCAACCAGGGGATACATGACAACGGTTGCACCAGATGGTGTCAACAGGTGTTATGATAGTTCTGCGCTTCGTTCTTTTAGCGTATAGTATTCATATTAATACATTGGATAGAGATAAAGTTGGGTCTAAAACACACATTTGAAAGCTTTAGCTGACTCAGAAACGTCGGTCTATGTGGTCCTGGTATGTGGACTTGTACAAGGTCTCATCCACTATCTTTATGACGATTATTTTTACAGGCTGTTATCATAGATACAGATGCTTTTTATTATTAATCGGCCTAATAAAGGAATAAACCGCTGCGCTACTACTAGTATTTTTATTATTATTAACATTCATGATTAGGGTAATACACTAACATTTCTGAATATGCAGGCTCGCATACGTGCCATGTACTAGTAGTATTGGTAACACTTTATTTGAAGCCGTCTACATAAGGGTGACATGACACTGTCATAAGAATGACATGACACATGTCATACACATTAATGACACGTTATTTTTGTTCATGACTGGTTCATGACTGTTGTCATAATGTGTCATTCGGTGTTTGTACACACAGCTAACCCTAACCCTAACCCTAACCCTACAAACACCGAATGACACATTATGACAACAGTCATGAACAAAAATAACGTGTCATTAATGTATATGACATGTGTCATGTCATTCTTATGACAGTGTCATGTCACCCTTATGTAGACGGCTTCAAATAAAGTGTTACCTAGTATTTTTATTATTGTCATTACCATTCATGATTATGGAAATAAACTAAGATTTCTAAATTTGCAGGCGCACCTACGTGCCATCGACGTGAAGCTGATGCACCAGCTCCTGTCCATCAACGAGGGCATCGAGTCCATCCGTTGGGTCATGGAAGAGAGGGGGGGCGTGGCCAGCCACGACAGCAGCCTGACGGGCAGCCTGTACAGCCTATCAGACAGCCAGGATGCCTCCGAGCGTGGGAGTTGCAGCAGCCTCCACAACTGCAGCGACAGCCTGGATGGCATCTCCGTGGGCAGCTACCTGGACACGCTAGGAGAGGATATCCCCGAGCATCCGTCGCCGACGGACATGACGGACGAGTTTTCCGGCAAACCCGCCATGGATGAGGACGTTCTCAAGAAATCGGACCTCCTGCGTCCCAGAGTAGAGACGGACGAGTACTATATTTTCGGTTAATTATCTGTGTTGTTTCGGCTCGCTATTGCTAGCCTCCTGTTGGCTGGGACGGTCTCCTTGTGTTGGACTCTTCCCTTCTCCCGCCCCCCCCCCCCCCCCCCCCCGCCCCCTCCCCCTGCTCCATCCTCTATGTGAGCTCTGCTGATGACTGCAATGTTGAAATGTCACTGCTGCAACTCTTAAGCCCAGATAGTGGGGGTAATTAGTGTCCTAATCTATCCCTGGTCCGGCTCTTATCTGGTCACCCAATTTGCCCTGAACCAGCCCAGAATTGGCCTGCAGTGTGGGGGAGGTCGCTGGGTTTCTCCGACTGAACCTGTTGCCTTCCTCCTAAAGTCTGCTTTAATCCCCCCCCACCAACCCCCCCCACTACCCCCAGAAAATACAGCGTCAACCCAAACCCGCTTAACCTGTATGGCATCCTGACCACTGCCGCTGTGTGTTGGTAGTAACAGTATGTAAAGGTTATCATAATGGCCACCTGGAGAGACCACACGTGGCATTTTGTATCTCCAAAACCTAAATGTCCCCTCTGGGATGCCATATTGTCTTACACGTGTGCGCTTATGTTTTCCTTCAAAGACTGCTCCTGTGCCTGCGTCTTCCCCCCCCCCCCCCCCACCCCCCATCTAATTTGTATCCCTTTTCAATCCTGCAACCCCCTACCCGCCTTCTCAGCAGAAACCATGTCTAAGGCTTCTAACCCAAGTAATATGTGAAAAAGGGATTTAGCGATTATTTTGGCTAACGATAAGAAGGCTCTCGTGCTGGGAGTCCATTCTCTGAGAGCCTTGAAAGGGATCATTGGTCACAAATGGACATTTCCTTTAGTGATTAAAGTGGCAGGAACCTTAAAGTGCAATTTCTGGTCATGCCAAAACCTACCTGTTGTTGTTTTTTACCTTTTGACATGCTGAAATGGCGTACTTATTTCAGTGTTTCAGATTGGAGTCGGACCTGTCATTTACATGGAAAGGCACATATTCTGTTCGAAAGAAATACAGATTTAGCCTTGTTTTTTAAGACTTGAATATTTTTAATTTCAGACTGATCTGTTTGTCCTGTTTGGATGTTGTGATTATTTCAGCATTCAAGATATGTGGACCACAAAAAGATTGAAATGTACATTTGGTAACTGGATGATAACAGTGCTTCAACCTATAATGACTGTGTGTGTGTGAGTGTGTGTTTGGTTGGATGCTGTTGAGTGCTGTCATTGCCTACTCTGACAGGTGTGCTTCTAATTTATTATTTGTATTTGGTTGTGAAAAGAGTTTTGAGAAAATTGCATAATATATTGTGATTTTTCTTATGCCACGGTGTCGTCCAGTCTGTCCTTCCACTGAAATCCAGTAGCTCAGATTCACCTTCTGCGGAACACCACACACCATAGATCCTTCTGCAAAGAAACCAGCCTACAGATAAACCTATATATATATATATATATATATATATATATATAATACAAGAATGGGAGCATTCAGAGAATGCAAACCTCTGCCTTGTGACTTTGACCTTTGACCTTGACTTCTGAAAATCTAATCAATTAGTGCCATTATATTCTCCCCACAAAGTTTGAGGGAAATCGGTCCATGCGTTTCTGCGTAATCCTGCTAACAAACAAACAAACATACAGGGGCGAAAACATAACCTCCTTGGCGGAGGTAAATATTGTAGCATAGCGTCAAACTGACTCCACCGATCATTGCTTTTGCAAAGCGCTCTTGACACTCCAGGGCTTTTAAACAACATGGTGTCTCGGCCTAGTTTGATTCAATTGAAACAGGCACAGACATTATGAGGCGAGAGACTCTAGGAGAATCCCAAGCATGCGGAGTGTCTCTTCCATTCTGCCACATAAATGCATTGCATTCTCTCAGAACTAGGCCTAGGGGGAAATAAGAGACTCCACACTCCAGCATGAAACTTTTTTTATAGCCCATTTTTATTGATTTATGGTCGTTTGGTAAGACAAGACAACAACCGTTGTCAAATAGAAGTGCCTGTAAATGAGATTCAGCTTTATTGACATTGTGTTGGGTGTTAACTTTATTCTATTGGTACACTGTAGAGCCAATAGAATACAGTTACTAACTAACCAGACGTGTTTAGTAGTTGTTCCATTTGTGATTAACTAGGCGGCGTCAGTGTGGACGTACATGTACAGCTCTGCTGCATTGGACAGAAGCTGATAATTTGAAATGCAAGCATTGAAAATGAGGTCACTAATCTTACCAGCCACAATAGTTCAATGTTCGGAACAGATTTTTATCCGGGGTCGGAAACTCCAGCAACCACCGTCGTTTGGATGAAATCTTCTTGCATGAGCTCACATCTGCCAGGCCTAGTTCTGTAATGTAGTCTAACCACTACAGAGGAACCACCGATCCTCAGTAACTGAGGCTGAGCGCATAATTATCTATTGTATGCGCAGGCTATCAGGCCCTGTTTACATAGTGCTGTATAAACACTAAGGAAACCATTCCTACTCTTTAGACTTTTAGCAGCATGGTCAGTCTATAACTATATGATGGTAATTGTAAACACTCACACCCACACATGAACGACAAAAACACTTTTTTTAGTTTTTAAACTTAGGTAACCATGAAGAGTATCTTTGGGCAACTTCTAATTGCTGAGATGTGACTGTAGTTTTCTTGGTTGATGTCCACGCTGCCAACCCTGATTGGTGCAATAGCCAGTGAGGAGGACTGGTTTGTCACGTTTGAGTCGTGACACATAGTGAATCACAGTTCCAGAGCGGAGGTTAGAACACTTAGAACAGTTTTTCTTTTCTTTTTTTCCCCTTCAAAACTAGGATTTAAGGGCTTAGTTCCACACGGTGTCCACACTTGTTGGGCGACACCACCTCTCAATCCCCGCTTTGTGGTGAGTCTTCACTCAATCATAACACACACACACACACACACACACACACACACACACACACACACACACACACACACACACACACATAGTCTCACACACACTCCTTCTTACTGCAATATAAAATAGGATATAAAACTAGTCTTCAAACTAGCTACCCACAGGATCTGCTAAGACAGACTGGCACTCATACACACACACACACACACACACACACACACGACACCTCTCAATCCCCCGCTTTGTGGCGAGTCTTCACTCAATCATAAACGATGCACAGCTGGGTGAGGCCCTTGTTGCCCCGTTGTCATAATAAACAATTCTGATGAGTCAACTGTGGGCAATAACTTCTCCCTCCTTGCGCTATAAAAAAATCTCCGTTTGTCTGCTTCGTTATCCTGTTTGTTAACCGTTCTATAATTCATTCACTCAAAAAGTCTGTTGATTATTTTTTTCCTCCCCAAGCTATTTTAACATCAACCATAGGCCTTTGCTGCTGTATGTAGTCAAGAACTCCAGCTGTGCCTTTGAAATCGTACCTGACTCCATAATAGCTTCGCTCGAGTACATACGAGCCATTATCCACCAGGAAGCTGAATGCCAAGCTGTGTGGGTGACAGGGGGGCAGCCCTATGGCTGACAGGGGCAATAGACTGAAGCAGGTGGGGGAGAGGAGGGGGGAGGGATTGGGGACAGGCTTTCACAGTTCGTAGGATCAGAGGAGCGCCAAACAAAGAATTATTCATCCGCAGCAGACCCCTAATTATTTCCTCCAGGGACGAAGCGGGAGGAGGGGAAGGAGGGGTGGAGGCTTAATAATTGCCCCATGAGGGGCAAAAGAAAAAGAGGGGGAATACTCCAGTGAGATCCATTAACAAATTAGCCATGGTCTTGGTCCTATGCCACCAGGCTGGAAAGATTACACCAGGTATTATGTGGGAAGCTGTCACTGTGAGAGGCCGTGGACGAGGAGCGAGGCAGGGATATAGGTTACTGGAGCATGGGGATCAAAGGGCCTGTGATCTGCAGCTTTGCAAGGCAATGTGGCCCGAGAGGAGAGGAGTTACTTCAAGCAAACAAGTCACACAATGCAAGCTTTTCTTCTTCTTCAAAAAAAAGAAAAGATAATTAGTCTATTTGCCTATTGTGTTCTTTCACTTTCATGAGGGACTCTCATGTTGAGGGTCGTCCTGGGCTGAGCGTGTTATGGGAGGACTGTGTGCTCACGGGCAAGGTGTTCGCTCTGGCCTACCTGGGTTTGTTTACTTGCTATTTGAGTACACTGCTTTACCTGATTAGCTAATTTACACACACACACAGACACACACACACACACAGTACGAGCAGTGGTCTCATTCGCCAGCCTGAAAAGACATATACACACTCTTAAGTCCAAGTCTTGGGAAGGGACTTTCTAAATCCTCGGAAAGAAAGATAATATGCTCAATTAATCCCCTACCTCGGTTTCCAGTTTCTAAAGGAAAATGTATTCTTGCCACTCTGGGCCTCTTTCCTTGTGACGTTTTTTTTGTTATGCCTTGCGGTGACTGCCATATCTGCTGACTCAATACCCATCTTTTTCACAGCCAGACACACACACACACACACACACACACACACACACACACACACACACACACACATATATACACACACACACACACACACATTTCACAGCCAGACGGCACGTTTTGTTCCAAGAATCATCTAAACGACTCCCCATCCCAGCCTCTGCTGCGCGGGGGAGAAGCTGTGGTGAACCACAAGCCTCGGGAAAGCGTCCCATTCTGCTCTGGCTTCATGCCTCGCACATGTAGAATAACTCATCTTTTAGGACCGGCGCCAGTTTTATGGTTGCAGTGTTCATTAAAAGTTAGGGAGCCAGAGTTGCATAACACCATAACAACCAAAGGCAAATTCGTGAAGGTTTTCAAATAGTTGTTTTGTTTGCCTTGAGTTTACTGCGAAAGTTTGTGTCTGGTCACCCAATTTGCCCTGAACCAGCCCAGAATTGGCCTACAGTGTGGGGGAGGTCACTGGGTTTCTCCGGCTGAACCTGTTGCCTTCCCCCTAAAGTCTGCTTTAATCCCCCCCCCGCCACCCCCAGAAGATACAGCATCAACCCAAACCCGCTTGAAGGTTTTCAAATAGTTGATTTGTTTGCCTTGAGTTTACTGCGAAAGTTTGAACGCACACAAAAACCGTCTGAGGGGTTAGTTCTCGGCGAACAAACATGGACAGTAGGCTAGGGTTTCGTTCTAAATTGGAACAATTTGGAATGTTTTCGCCTTGAACGCGTGTGCCAAGTTTGAATGCACCTCAGATAGTGGTGGATTCAGGAACCATCCCGATTTGGCCTAGATGTGGCCCAGAAACGGCTCTGATAAGCTAAACAAACTTTTATTCAGATAAAGTTTTATTTGGCAAAGATCTGTCTCAGCTATGGACGAGAAAGGCCTCAGAGTGAGGTTCTGTTGAAGAACTCATTCCAGTCAAGAGAGGGGGGGGGGATGATCACAAGATGAGACACAGAAGCATCATACAGTCATCTCAGGCCTATGATATATTTAATACAAGACTAGTGTTATTATGTGTCTTGGGACTGAATTCCTCCATCACATCTCCAAGCTGCCTCAGGAGCTCATTTATGTCCCTTTCTGGACTGTGATCTGGTCTTGACTTCCACTGAGATGGACAGCATCCAGTGACTTGCACAGGAAAGCCGGCTCTCGGAACTGGACGACCAGATGTTTTATGGTGTTTTGTCTAGAATGGCATTCATCAAGAAGGGGTATTTTTGCACTGGAAAATAAACTTGCCCCGTGACGTACTTAATATTTGCTGTTTTTGTAGTGGGCTGTTCTTACAAGGCTACGGCAAATTCGCTCCCATGGGAGGGGTAGAGTCTACTTTACCCTTGTTTTTTCCCGAGGTCACAAGGGGGTCAATTTTGTTTTTGCTTCTAGTTTGAAAATAATGAGTTGTTTATGCATTTTTCCATTTTAAGTACCGATGTTGGGGAAGCCCATTTCTCACGAGTGGTTGTGAAATTTTTATAAGCCACTGTTGAAGCTGAGCTTGTGGTTGCAGTGTGCTGGGACCAGCAGGCCTTGTTGTCATGCCAACTGTTGAATCTGTTAAGCAATATTACGTTATCTACAGGGCAATCGCAGTATCCAGGAACCAAAATTGTAACCTGTTGCCATATTGAAGAGGTCCGGTTAAGGAAGTTCCCAGAAGTATTTTAGTGCACATCAAGGAAAAAGTCTACGCTTATGTTGATCTTGTCATACCAGTGCAATCAAGATGATGGTGGTTTTGAGAAAAAGTCATTTTATTTGAAATGATAAGCTAAAAACATTCTTTCAGGAAATGCACGCCCTCTGTTTCATTGCCCATGTGATTGAGATTCTTTTCACACACATTCTAAAATGTGGGTTAAGCAATAGAAGGTCCCTAATCTCTTGAACAGGACAAACTTGTGCTCTCTGTCTGTCTGTCTGTCTGTCCAGCTCCTGCTCTTCGACCCACGGACATTAAAAAGGGGACAACATTCCCGTTAACCCTGTGAGTGTGACCAAGACATTGGCCAATTAGCCTACGTCGGTCACACAGTCATGAGCCCGTGACCATCACCACCACGGTCGTGCACAGGGGACTTTCCTTGTCGTTACGGTGGCACCGAAGGCCCCCTTGGATCAGTCCCGGGGCCCGCTCTGGGTAGCCAGCAGAGCAATCCGTCGTAATGACACACTTGGCAGCAGCTACCGCGCGCCGTAGATTGCCATGTATGGATGACAGCAGTGTCATTACCGACTGGGAGGAGATCAGGGCCTCAGGCGCGAGCACAGGCCTCGGCAGTTAGAGTTATGTTGAAACACCGGGGGGAAACCGCTAACTATGCAGGTATGAGGGCAGTCAATAACGGAAGGATGTGTGGTTTCACGTTGGAATTTTTCTCACACTGTCAGAAGCGGAACCTAAGACGCCGTCACCTAGACACTTTTTTGACAATGCTGTTTGTTTTTACAAGCGATTATGGCAGATGATGATCTATGGGTTCCCACCGTTTGCCAGTTTCCCCATAATCAATCAGATCTCTGCTTCGGCCTTAAACTTTATACATGCATACTTTATACAATATTTTGATTCCTTTGATTGTTCTTTAGTGTTTTGGTTGGCTGTTTAAAGGTTAGAGTGAAACCTGCCTGTGAAGCAAAACATGCTCCAAAACAGAATAGTTCCTCTCCCAGTCATATTGAGCGCTGAAACTCTCATTAATAAACACCCACCCACCACCCCCAAAATCTGAAAAACATAGCAACGTACCCTTTTCCAATCCTCCCTCCCTCCCTCGCTCTCTCTCTTTCTCTTTCTCTTTGTCTCTCTGTCTGTGTGTCTGTCTGTGTGTCTGTCTGTTTGATGTAGGAACACCTTTATGTCTGCACTGCCCTCATCCCAGCCCCCCCCCATTTCCCAGCTTCTGTTTGATCCGTTTTCATCTGGGAGGGAGGGAGCGAGCTCCCGTCCCAATTTCACACCGGCAAAAGATCTCTCATCTCTGACGAGTGGATTAAACAGGCGTACAGCTCCACTCAAAAGCCGTCAGCTGTCAGAGAAATAGATAAATCTAACAGGGGAGAGAGAGGTGTTTGATGTGCACATCCAAGCCAGGAAATCTTTCCTTTGCTATTTTAAGAATCAAAGGGCCAGACCCCATCACTCGCTCTCGCTCAGCTTTGACCCCCAAAGGTCCGACACCTTAGTTTTTGTCTGGTCTTTGGCAGCTAGCTTATATGTGATGTCAGAGAATGACTGCTGAAAGTCCAACAAAAGAGGAACGGGAACGATCTGTGAAGCGATATGGGAAGAGGTCATCTTTAGACTAACAATGGAAATTCTTCCCAAAGTTTCTTTTTTTTCTTACTAACTTCTTTTCTGTTTCTGTTGGGAAATCCTTTGATGATGTGGAAGCAGTTGTTCTGTTTACGTGCCTTTTAAAGCCTTGCATTCTCCTCGTTTATGACTCACTTGACCCCTGCTACAAGCCAAAGGTCAACAATCAGAGACAAGCGTATGGGAGAGGAATCCTTGTCAGCATGGAAAGACAGAAGTAAATGTGATGTAGATTTCTGTCTTTGGAAGTTTGGATGGTTCTGTCTACTATAGTCTATGATGGAATGTTCCAGAATGTTCTGACTGGCTTGTGCAACAACAAAGACAGCGAACAGATTGTCAAAGGAAAAGGCAGATTCCATTTAACTGCACTTAAGTTCCATGGGGTTCCAATGGCTCTTGGATCTGTGTGGAAGGCAGACCTAAGATCCTCAGAACTGTACAGTGAAAGGTTCGGAGCCCTGCTTGATAGCTTGTTGTTGAGGTACACAAAAGCTCAGCCATTAAGCTAATCTAGCTCAGTGTTGGTTCAATTGCATTTGA
>NC_137919.1:4389485-4409485 GCF_963457725.1 Sprattus sprattus
GTTCCCCCGGTTTTGCACATGGGTGCATAGATGCCTGGGACTATATGACTGTTTCCGACTTTGTGTGTGCGCGACTTGTGTGAGACTTTGTGGCTGAGGCTGTGTGTGTTTTGTTGGGTGATGTGTTCTGTGAGGTGTGTTATGAGTTGCTCGCTCGTGGGAAGGTTTCTCTCTCGTCTCGCACGCTGCATAGCAGACATTCCTCAACAGGCTTCCATTGTAAGCAACGGGCAGGCGAGCACTCCGGCTCCGATCTCCCCTCGGACACACAGGAGCGTGAGAGGATCCTTTTTATTTGTCAGTGTGTCTTTAAGAAAGTGTCAGATGCCAGTTGACCCCTCCTCCGGCGAGATGCTTGACAGCAGTTGTTCAGGATCTTCGGTTACGTTTCAACCATCAATGGCCTTTTATGTCCCTGTGGCCACTCAGATTAAGCTGGCTATTTTCTTAGATTTGTCTAGCTTATTGGATGATGTGTTTACTATTTCTCCACATTCCATTTCCTGAGTTAGAAGAGTTCTGTGGAACTTTGGTGAATTGTTACATCATCGGAATTGAGATGCAAAAACTTAAACTTGGAGAAGATCTACACACAATGCTGCACAACACTGGTTTGCAGTAAAGGCATAAAGACCATCATTAGATGATTCTTTCTAAGATCATTCTAAGATAAGGATAATATTTCCCGACTGATAGATGCCCACTATGTATATCACATAATGTGTTTATGGTCTGGGCCTGTGATTGTAAGAGCTGATTTGTAATTAGAGAAAGGCATTTTCTAATCATTGGCAGATCATACATACACTCATTATCTCTCTTTACCAAACCTTCAACACCTGTGGTTTGGAGGCCCTCGAGTGAAAGTGAGTGTTCTTGTTTAACAAAAGCAGTGATCTCGCCCCATCATGTAAACCCCTGTGAGCTCCTTATTGTGGTGCAAATGCTACTCCTGAAAGCCCAAAGCACCTGGCATGTTGGGGCCTGTCCTAAGACATGAAGCTAACCATCATGAGCGATGTGTCTGGGAATAGTGTAATCAAAGCTATTCTGATTCATATAAAAATCAGTCCCTCAACATGCAGCCTGTCAACATGGAGTGGTTTTCTAAATAGCGCACCAGCTGTTATCAGCTCATTGAATAGAGTCAGAATCAGAATCAGAATTATTTTAATGGCCAAGTATATTCGCACATACAGGAAATTAACTTGGTGCGGTTGGTGCATAGGACATAGCACATAACATAACACATAACATATTAACATGATTAAATGAGTAGTGTAGCATATAGGAGGAATTCTCAAAGTTAAAAGGTTTCTCTCGCTCTCTGAAGTTGAACGTCACCTCCACTTCTATGCGATAATCAATATCAGCACGGCCATTCCCTGCGGGTTAGAGGAATCCAGGGGAAGGAATGTACCGAGCAAACACACCCGTGGAAAATAAACGACTCGTCTCCCCGTGTCGTTTTTGCCTATGCAGACAGACCCGGCCGCTGGTAACCCGATCCAAATTAGGCTCAGAGTGGCTCTGGAAAGTTAGAGTCCGCAACTCTGGCGAAAAGCTTGTTGATATTTGAGCTCTACAGCCGATCCCATTATAACCCCTCCCCTCCTCCGCGCTCCTGAAGCAATGTGTTTATAGACTGGGACTGTTTGTGGCACGGTCCGAGCCTCTGTTGTTGTCATATATTGGACCAGATATTTTCTACAGTCACACCAGGGTGTTTTTTAAATTTTTTTTTATTAAGCATAAACTGAACACACAGTGAGAGGACCAAGAGGAGCAGTCATTTGCACGAGGAGCGTCAGACATTTAAAATATTTGGCTCCTGGAACAACCACTGCTTGGTGCACGTGTTTGATTTATGTGTGATGGCAGGAGAGATTGGTTTTCTGTCCGTTCTGATTTCGCAGCTTTTTTTTTATAGTTTTTTCCTTCCTCCCTTTTTTTATTACATTTTTCATCAGCTGTCTGTCAAATTAGCATGGAGGGTTTTAGTAGGACATGTTGCATGAGTGTTTCAGATGTCAAACAAGTCTGAACATGCCATTCTGACAGTGTACAGATATCATCAACCTGTGGAGGTATTAGTGGGAGTATCCAGGCAGCTTAAGGCTTGTGTGTGTGTGTGTGTGTGTGTGTGTGTGTGTGTGTGTGTGTGTGTGTAAGTAAGTAAGTGAGAAAGACTGTGAGCATTTCTCTAAATTGTATGTTAGCGTGCAAGTTCCTTTGTACATGCACATGAGTGAGAGTTTAAAGCATCATTTGAACAATTGTATAGATGTTGAAAGGTAGGCCAGTTATCTTGATATCGTTTGACAGAGTGTACCTTAAAATATAACATGGTGTGACAGGCACTGAAAACCTTCTGCTCTGAATGTTGCCATGTACCAAACTACAACTGATAGACAATAAAACCTTTCCTGTGAGTGCAATCTCCTGGATCAGATACAGGAATGGTGAAGATATAGAAGAATAGAATGAAAGAATAGAATAGAATAGAATGCCCAAATGAATGCTAGGTCACCCGGCGACATTCCAAACCTCTAAGCTTTGATCAGCAGGCAGCAGATAAGGTTTGAATGCGGGTGAAGACAAGCCGCCTTTAAGCGCACAGCAGGCGCTATGAAATCTGAACAACATAATCTTGTCAGCATCTAATTACTTAAAAGTCCCTCACTTATCACCTAATTACTGAGCCAGGCTGGTAATGAAGGCTAGAGCATTGTGAGAAGGGGAGGGATACTCTACAAAACTGAAGAGTATTATCTGTTTTAACTTCTATTGATCTTCAAACGTCTATTGATAAGAACCTGGAAAAAAACACAAGCAGGGTTAAATGTTTTGTAGTCCTGGGATTTTTCCCTCTTCATGTCTTTAAAGGATGATGTTGAAATAGATGTCTCAATAACAGCCCTAGGGGGATAAAATAGTACAGTTAAATTCCCACCTGTTGGTTCAAAATGATTCACATGCTTCCTAAAGATGTGTTTTTTTTCTTCGAAAGTCAATGTGTCCTTTCTAAAGTAAAATAGCAGGAATTTTGGGATCCTATAGACCCAACCCATTGTTTACAGTGAATTTTCGGGACCTCAGACAGTTTGTGTAAATCAGCCAAAAAAGTCAAGAGTTACGGCCGGCTTTTCCGTACCAGAGCGGATCTGAGTGTGTGTGTGTGTGTGTGTGTGTGTGTGTGTGTGTGTGTGTGTGTGTGTCCAGGGTCATGTTTTCTCAGCGAGAGCAAAGCACCGGCTAGCACCGGCGTCTCCTCACACTCTAGCCACGCAGCTTATGGGAGCTGCTCCAAGATCCACCGCCTTCTGGAAGGTTCTGTTCGGGTCTCAAAGGTTCTTTGTTTTAGTGACTTAAATATGAAACCAGACAGATAAGAGGGCTACACCCTGGAATCTTCTTTTGGTATTCGCTGGTCCGTTTGGTGCACACAAACCAGAACCACAATGAATTTGGATGTAAGCTCTGGTATTTTGTCACTATAAAATCAGTTCAGTTGTTTTATTGGATGAGTTTGAGTTTGGTGGAGCAAATCTAGAGAAATGATCATCATCATTATCATCATCAGAAAATCAAGTTTAGAGAAAATAAGCTGTACACTTTGTGATGTGTAGATTTGAAATGAATACATAGCAACAAGATATTTTTTTACAAATGTTTCGTGTCATGCCACATGTGTCACATACATAACATACACATATACACGCGTTGTGCCCTCACAATGCAGACACAAACAAACATATGCAGGTGTATACGTTCAAGGTGTGGGCGCACACACACACACAAACACACACACACACACACACATACCCATACACAAATACAGACTGTTACACCTTTGAAGGTCAGGCTCTCCCCTAGCACACTTATAAAGGGAGGAAGGTTCCTCATTTGTTATCCTCAGCAGCACACACACACACACACACACACACGCACACATGCACACAAACACACATACACACACAGAAACACACACACACACACACACACACACACACACACACACACAGAAACACACACACACAGATAAACCTTTGAAAACGCATGCTTAGATCAGATAAGAGCACGTTAGCTTTGGGCTGTGTAGAGAGTGTAGGGTGTGAGTGTGTATGCATAGGATGTGCATGACTGTGTGATTGAGTGAGGTGTGAGTGTGTATGCATAGAATGTGCATGACTTTGAGTGTGTGAGTGTGTATGCGTAGGATGTGCATGACGTTGTGAGACTGGGACTCAACTGGTGGAATATGGTGCTACCAACACTGCAGCCATGCATTTGTTTTCCAAGGACCACACACACAGTGTCAAAGTGTACATTTTTCCCTGCGTTCTGTTCCCATTAAGTCACTTAAACATGTCTCCTAGTCACTTAAAACTCACACAAAGTCACATCAGAGTGTCCTAATAACTGAATACTTGTTTGTGGTGCATACTTACCAGTAGCTACAGTATACAGTACCAGTCAAAAGTTTGGATACACCTTTAATTTTTTGGAGAATTGTTTTCTTTACTTTTATTATTGTCTACATTGTAGATTAATACTGAAGACATTTAAACTACGAAAGAACACATATGGAATGTGTTATCTACCATGTAGAAAATAATAAAATTAAAGAAAAAACTTCTCAAAAAACGAGAAGGTGTGTCTAAACCTTTGACTGGTACTGTATATGAATGCATAGCTGTTATTTGTTTCATGCTAAAGCTTTGAGGTTAGCACTGGGACCTTGATGTGCGGCGCGCCTTTGATCTGAACAGACTTCACTTTGTGCCGCAGTAATGGTCACCGTTTAGTGTCGTTTAGGCCTCGCGAGGAGTGACCTCGTTACTCGATGTTCTGTTTGATGTGTCAATCCCAGTTACATCAACGGCTCCCGTTCTTTTACAGCTGTAACATCCTACAAGTGGCCGTATGAGTATAATTAGTGAGTTATAGGGTCATTTCCCTGCACGTGTTCATTTTACACAGCTCCGTGTGTCTCTTTGTGTACGACAGTGCTGAAGTGTCTGATCAGGCCAGTGATATGGGATAAAGTGGGCCAAAGGCAGCGTTGTGTGTTATTGGTGAGGCATTGGCATGATTTAGTGTGTGTGTGTGCGTGTGTGTGTGTGTGTGTGTGTTTGTGTGTCATGACACCCCCTACACACACACACACACACACACACACACAAATACACACTCCATTCAAGCAAAAGGCTTAGCACCCATCACATGTAGGGCTGGAGTTGATGTGTATGTAGTGAGTATCTATTGGTTTGGTGTGACTAACTGTTGACAGTTTCCGCTTTTCCTGCCCAAAGCTAGCTCTCATAATGTCAACAGGTCAACACGGTGAGAAGTGGGGTGATCTGTTGAGCCCGACCAAAGTATGTCAAGACACACACACACACACACACACACACACACACACACACACAGATCACTTGGATAAGCCTGACATCTAATCTTTACACAGGTTGAGGAAGGCCCCTGACAAATGACCTAATGCAAACAGTTTTGGAGAGATAGTGAGCTTAAGCTTGTTGAAAGCAAGGACAAATGAATTGTGAACCCTATGATGCAATGACTTTCAAACCCCTCAGCCTGTCAGCACCGTTTCTTCTCAGGCCTTTTCAGTCTATCAAGAGACTAACCTTCTCATTTCACCACTCTGATTGGTGAAAAGTGTGACAGGACAAGGCTAAAGCTTTTTTCTTTTTTCTTTTCCCATCGCGCCTTTGTCAGTCAATAGCGCAGGCTTTGTTTAGACGTGTGTTTATTTGTTAATTATTTGTGCATCGGAAACAAAGTCAGTCAATAATGCAGTCCAGTCCTCGGTGGAGAGCCAGTGGGTTAACGCTATTGATGGGGCCCTGGGGCAGCATTAGACCCGCATCAGTCCACTTACTCTGGCCCTGACACACTTTACTTACTGCCTCACTATTGTGTGTGTGTGTGTGTTTGTGTTTGTGTGGCTGTATCTGTGTTTGTGTGTTTGTTTGTGTGTGTGTGCTTATTTATCTAGATAGACTTATAATAATGTTTCCTTTTTATCCTTTCTACCACTATTACATAAAGTATTTTAAGTTTTTCTTTATTTGTGTGTGTGTTCCTTCACGTGTGTGTGTTTTCCTTTAAGTCATCTGATGAAAAGGTGCTAAGTTCACTTCATGGGTTCAGAGTTCATGGGTTGAACCTCGCAAAGGATCAGCAAATGTATGCATCACCTTTATTGTTGCAATGGAGGAAAAACAATCATCTGCTAATTAGATAAATATATATGCAATTAGAATAGTGTGTGCATTAGGACCATGCAGGGAATGTGTGTGTGTGTGTGCGTGTGTGTGTGTGTGTGTGGCACCAGGAGATGACTGTAGTGATTAAGTTTGGGAGCACTCTTCCACAAAGAATCTGTTCCTGTGTACATTGGGAAAGCCTTTGTTGATATGGAGGTCTTGTTACCTCGCATGAGGGGTTGAGACTAATGCTAAATTTAAACTGCATGACTTTCAAAATGGTCCGAATGCTTGACTGGTCCCACCACACAGCCTGCTCTCTTGTGACGGGGAATCTTGGAGTTGTTTGTGGTTTGCACGCTTTGTGATTGTGACTGTGACGGGGGGACGAGATGACAATCAGGCTTAAAATCATGTAGTGTGAACTTGGCCTAAACTAATCTTGACATTAGCATGGTCATTCAGTGTAAGTGTGTGTGTGCATAGGTGAACTTACTTTGACCAGTGAGCCATTTCACACATTCGGTTGAGTGATGGGTGCTAATCCGTTTCCTTGAATGGAGTGTGTGTGTGTGTGTGTGTGTGTGTGTGTGTGTGTGTGTGTGTGTGTGTGTGTGTGTGTGTGTGTGTGTGTGCGTGTGCGTGTGCGTGTGCGTGTGCGTGTGCGTGTGCGTGTGCGTGTGCGTGTGCGTGTGCGTGTGCGTGTGCATGAGTTGGTGTATGTTCCGCCGGTAACATGGGAAGGACAAAGGGAACAAAGAAATGCTAGATGCATTTCAGGACAAGGTAGTGGTGTGTTGCAAAGACTGGTGTGTTTAAAGTGCAGTGATACAATTATATAGAAGTGTTTCCCAAATAAATTGGTAATTGGTAGCACAGCAGCAAAGCTGAAAACTGTCATGAAAAGACACATGACCCCCCACCCCCAACACACGCACACGCATATGCACACACACACACACACACACACACACACACACACACACGCACACACACACCATACATTTGCAAAGACCACACATATAGGCAACCACACGATCCATCCAGACTCCACCCCCCCTGTGCCTTACACAAAACCCCCATACTGCCCCCCCCCCACCCCCACCCCCACCCCCCACCCCCCCCGGCACATAACACCCATTCACACTCCACATGCATATGGCTTTTGACTCCCACACATACAGTCAACCATTCAAATTCATGCACATACGCATGAACACACACACACACACACACACACACACACATAAATCACAAATGACTCCCCCACGCTGATACAACCACCACCACTATCACTGCACACACAGTGATATACACCACACCCCAACACCCCCACCCCCATCACACATCGATCTCCACACTCTCAAATCCATGGAAGCAGAAAAACACGCACACACACACAGACACACACCCATACATACACACAGGCACACAAACATGCACACACACACACAGACACACACCCATACATACACACAGGCACACACACACACAGACACACACCCATACATACACACAGGCACACAAACATGCACACACACACAGACACACACCCATACATACACACAGGCACACAAACATGCACACACACACAGACACACACCCATACATACACACAGGCACACAAACACGCGCACACACACACACACCATATATTCTCTTCACAAAAAACAGCCTACACTGACTCCACCACCACCAGTCCCCATTCCAGTGGAGAATAGACGGTGCTTTTTACTAGCGGCTCACCCCTCCTCCCCACCTCTCTCTCTCTCTCTCTCTCTCTCTTTCTCTCCTTCTCAAGCTCCTTGTCACTCTTTTACTCGGGCATCATAAAAGCCAGTGACTCATCGTCCCGACCGGTTCCCTTATCTCTCTCTCTCTCTCCCTCCCTCTCTCTCTCTCTCTCTCTCTCTCTCTCTCTCTCAGTCTTTCTGTGCCGGTGATGTAATACTCTGAAAACGTGAACGGCTCTGCAAACACACTGTCCTCCCTTCCTCCTCCCCACAACAACAGCCCCCTTTCAGAACCGACTCAGCCTTTACCGCTGAGGTGAGCTCATGGGGGTCAGAGGCTGTTATCGACACATTAATTAACTGCGTAACTGCCCCGGAGTTCATTAACCCAGCACTCGTTAGGGGCTTTGTGATGTCATAAAGCCTCTGCTGAGAGGAGGGGGGGGGGGGAGAGACAGCACTCCAGAGACTAATGATTTGTCATCCTAAAGTTTCCGTGGAGGTTTAAATGTATTGCATGTGTTTCTACAACAGGGTATGCTTTTATGATTAGGAGAGGTTTTTCTCTTGCAACAGAGGCCTGAAGCACTTAAGAAAGCTCCTTTAAGATTCATATCTTAGATGCATTTTCAGATGAAATAGTACATTTGTTGTGCAGAAAAATGATACTGATACAGTTTGGTTGAAGAAGTTTCTTTTAGCAGAAGACAAACTAGTTGTTTGCTGTCTAGTTTTCTGTGGCGCTGGCTGTAAATGGATTTCATGTTTGCATCTGTTATGTTTGCATGTTTTGCTGCAATGGAGGCTTGAAAGTCTAATTTAAGATTCGTATTGGAGCATATGCACACAGACAGCCCTGCAAAACATATGTAAAATACTTCTGGAGTACTCTCCGAGTGGCCTCACACATATATCCATGGAATAAGCTTATCCTTTGTTTCCCCCTGCTACCGGCACCTTGTAGACACTTAAGGCAGGCAGTGAAGCACTGCCTCACCATACAAGGATTACCGCTCATTCCGATTTAAACAATATTGATACTAAAGCTTTCTTCATCGACAGCACAGTAAATCTAAAGCATTTCTTGGCCGACTCCTTGCCCCGAGCCCTGGCCCAGAACGTCTAAGTACACGGAGACAGGACGTGCTGGGGAGCCGACACCCTTGTTTGAGGTAGTAATAATAAATGTCTTTGTGGGTGGTAGTGGTAGCGGTATGGTGGCAACAGTTTACCCTCATGTGTCCTAGTGCAATAAGGGCACGTGAATACGCTGTCATGCTGTTGGCTGTTAGACATAACAATACCTGCATGTTTTATTACAGAGACTCCTCGTCTCTGAGTGTGACGGATTGCCTTGAGAGAACACTGTGTTCTTTTTTATGCATTGTTAAAGCTAAAGAGTGCCCTTTTAAAGTGTACCATTCTCGCATCGTTGAGTCAGTTTGTCCTCATTTAACCCAAATAAGGAGTTGTTTTCCCCCCCCTCAAGTGGACGTTGTTGAAGTATATACTGTTAAATGAATTATAGGTTCTCCATCCATTCCTTTTTAACACCGTTTTAACCATCAGTGATGACCGACAGACTATTGCCACAACATGAGCCTGTCAGTAAGTTAACCACTTCAAGTGGATTAACAGAAAGCACACTGTACCCTCGAGCGTCATTCAGCATCCACTAGTGGGGACTTTGAGCAACATGACAATCTAGATGAAAGGTGACACTGTTTAGCCCAAAATAGTGTGTGTTTCACGGTATCACGTGATTGGATAAATAAACCCTACTGTGTGAGCGTATGTTTTTCTTATCCACATAGGTGTGTTTTGGAGTTCTCTGAATCATGGGTATGGCTAGGCCTAGTTTGGCACTAAATGTAGCGTCTAGTCCCCCCAAATACATGTGGTTCACTTAAAGCATTCAGTCTGAAGTTATCAGCTCTAATTGTTGTTTTTTATTTTGGTTGTTCTTTATTACGCTATGGCTAAAGAAAGGTTACCCTGCATCATGATTTGTTTAAGATACAGTTTAGAAACTTGTCAGTGAAAGCACTAAGAGCTAGCCAGAATAATGCTTAGCCCCCCTAACCACAGTTGCCTAGTGACGTCCCTGCTCTGAATTATGTTCGTTTTCTTTTCTTCAGACGATGGCAGCTGTTCAGTTATTTTGTACCACAGTCCTGAGAAATGTCTGCAGGCATGGGGACCAACTCGTGGTTAAACTCAAATCATTTGTAAATACTGATGGAAATGAGAGCTGAGAGATTTAGGGTGTGGTTTACGGTCAGACTAGAATCAGGGTATGTTAGCTTTAGTTAGAGTTAGCCTCAGTTCACAGTTGGGCAGTATTTTTTTGAGTGTAGCTTGAGCTTATCTCTTGTGGAGAGTTTGGTCTCATCTGTTTGTTCAGGGTTACGTAATGGACAATTAAGTTTGAAGTCAGTTTTTAGGATCAGACAAGAGTCAAGGTTTTTGTGGAATTTCACAAAATAACTTTGTAGCCTTGTTGAGAGTTTGGTGTCATCTGTTTGTTCAGAGTTACGTAATGGACAATTAAGTTTGAAGTTAGTTTTAGGATCAGACAAGAGTCAAGGATTTTGTTGAATTTCATAAATGGCTTCGCAGCCAGCGAGAATGGGTCTGCCCCATTACCAGCACGGATACATCACGTGTTTACACAATCACTAAGGTAAGCAAGACGAGTATATAGGAGAACACACAAGGCCACTGTGCATCATGTAAGGGTTCAACAGCCCTCACTTAGTGTGCATGTTGTGAGCAATTCTGTTACTAGCATTTCTTGCCAAGGATAATCCTCCACAAGAGTGCAGTCCCCTTCCTCCAAAGAAAGGTATGCGTACAAACTAATTTGCAGGTGAGGATTGCCCCCTTAAACACTGATGGCCCTGAAGCATCCACATTTTGATTGTTATCAGGATGTGAGGCCAGCTAGAGGGGAATTTCTGAAAAACAACAGCATCTTATAACACGTGGAGTTTGGATTGGCCTGACCTTGGCTGTTAGGTTCTCGTGAAACTTATCTTGAGGAGTTGTGTACTTGTTGGGCTAGGCGAAACAAGATCACAGGACCGAACTCGACGTTTAACCTTCAGCTGAGTACTCTCATGTTTGGAGTGAGGAGATTGTGCGTGCACACACACACACACACACACACACACACACACACACACACACACACACACACACACACTCTCTCTCTCTCTCTCACTCACATTTCTCCCAGGGGATCTCATTATAATGGAACTACACACAGACATACACACAACACACAGACACACATGACGACTTAACCCACAGACATAAAATTAACCCACACTGACACACAGGCAGTCATTTTAAAGACACATAAAATAACCCTTGAGTGTCCCTCCTCCATACAAACACATTATTCTCTGATTCATATACATAGGGGAACCATCCAGAATGCAAACAAACAACCCGTCCCTCCCTTATAAGCACCACACACACATACACACAAACACACACATATACACACACAGACACAAACAAACACACACACACACACACACACACACACACAGACACACACACACACACACACACACAGACACACACACACACAGACACACACAGACATAAACACACACACACACACACACACACACACACACACACAGACAGTTTACATACTCCTGCAGTACATTCTTGCATTTGTAGTATCAGCTTATACTTGATTCCACCCTCTATTGTGCTGTGGACGCTAGCGGCTCTCTGATACTAACAGATGTCTCTCTCTCTCTCTCTCTCCCTCTCTCTTTGCCCTGAGAGTCTTCTCCACGAAGAGTCACTTTGTTTTTGTCACCATAAACAAATTTCTCCCCAACGACACGGCTTTGTGCATATAAAGCGCGGGTGTAACCCGAGATGGCATGATGTCATAGTGGTTGTCGTGCTGGCTGCCGTGACTACCGGCCCATTGTTAGTCTGAAAGTGACAGGTGAGGGTTTCTATAGTGACGTGCTCCCTGGAGACAAGGTCAATATATGGGCATGGAACACAAACCGCCGTACTGTTTAAAGATGCCAGCTGACTTAACGTGGTTCATCTGGTTTGTATCAGCCTAAATGAAAGAGGGGAGCATTACAATGATGTGCTTGCTCTCTCTCTTCCCTCTGTCTTTATCTCATGCAAACACACACATACACACACACTCACACACAAAGACACACACACACATACACACAGACACATACACACTCACACACACACACACACACACGTACACACACACACACACGTACACACACATACACACTCACACACAAAGACAAACACACACATACACACTCACACACACACTCACACACAAAGACACATACACACATACACACACAAAGACACACACACATACAAACTCACACACATACACACACTCACACACACATACACACACACACACACACACACACTCAGAAATAGTTTTTTTCCCTTTTTTTTCAAAGCTTGTTTCCAGTTTTATTGTCAAACCTTTCCATACATCACTCAGCACTATATTTACTGCCTCTGAAGTTCCAAAGTGGAGACATCTGGGGCACTATGACACGAACGACTGTGTCTGGGCCTATTTTTATCGCAGACTTGAGATGCGCTTAGGACTATTCTGGAAGTCTCCGCAGCAGAGGGAATAAGCGATGAGGAGACACATGGTCAGAAGACGAGGTGCGAATGAGAACACTCAGTGGTGCGATCGCAGACTCACGCAGATGAAATTGGCACTTATAAAACAGCCCATGTTGTGTAATCGACACCCGTCTCTGATGGGGATATAAGTTATTTTCACCGTTTCATCACCTAACACTCTCTTTTTTTTCTTCGCGCTTTCTGCCTCCCTTCATCTTTCATTCCGCCGAGGTGCCCAATTGTTTTCGAGCCTCTTGGATAGATCTTCTGTTTGAAAGGCGAAGTTGCTATAAAATATAAGTAGCCTTGTCAAATATCCCGCCTGGTATTTCTCCCTTTCTTTGAAGAAAGATCTTCTCCACCAACTTCCAGAGGATAAAAATACAGTGACATGATGTCTTCAATAAATATTTTTAGAGACCAATTTGTGTCCAGTGCTGAAATTCCAGGCATCTCTCTGACGTGTTCAGTTGTATTACTTTAGGCGCGTCTATCGCCTCTTTGTCTCCGGGCTGAACGGCATCTTTCACACTGAAAAATGAATGGAGGCTGAAACAGTACACTGGATTGTTTGCGCCCGCACACACACGCTTGTGCACACACACACACACATACGCACACACACACAAGCGCACACACACACACACACACATGCGCGCACACACACACACACACACACACAGCCCCTTATCTCACCAGCAAGACTCCATGCGAGACATTAAGGGCTGACTCAAAAGGCTAGCTATGGGGGCTGGGCTGGACCTAGCCTCGGCCCTCAACACCAGCCCAGCCAGTTGTAGCCGCGCTGTGTCGTGTTGGTGAGCAAACTCTGAGGAATGAAAGAGGTGTTTTTCTCCATTTCCCAAGAGTTCCAGGGGTAGACAGCTGAATTATGAAACGCTTTTATAATTACTGGATTTCTCCCAAACTCCTAAAATGACAAAAACATTTCCTTTCTCTTCATCGTCTCAGTCTTCTTCCTCTTTTTCTTCTTCCTCCTCCTTCTTCTCCTTAGGAGGAAATGTATTTATATTCATCCGAATGCTGACTGAGTACAAGAACAAGGAGAAGGGAAAAAAAAACAAGTACAACATGACAAAACATATACGTGTTCTTTGTTTGAACTTTTGACTTGTACACTTAACAGAGTGTTGAAAGGTGTTAATCCGTCGCCGGAGAACCTGTAGCCCAGAGATAATTATGTTCCTCTGCTGTAGCTCCAGGCGATCATTTGAGGTAACCACTTGACACATTTCCCACGAAAGCACTGACAGTGTCTCGACAAATATGAACACACGTGCGCGCACACACACACACGCACACAAAGAAAGCGTCCTGGCATGATTCTGTGAAAAGATCACGGTTGAGTGCGGATCGATTTGCATGCGAAGCACCAGGCCAATCGGCGCCCGGGCTTCCGGCTGTCGGTGGATCTGCAGAGGCATGTCTCGCTGAGAGGGAGTCGTCCTCTCACGCCACGACCGAGGTGGGCAAACATCCATTTTAACTGTCTTTTCGAATTAGTCACGAGAGAGAAGAGAAGACATCAATCTGTCCTCGCGTCCTTGGTCTTCATATCGACGAAATGCACAAATAATACAACACTGTGAAAAGATATCGATATTGTTAGAAGCATGTTTTCAAAAAGATATAAAAATTCCAGTGGTTGTTATCAGGCTGATGCGTGATTGCGTGCTAAATATACACAACAATATACAATGTCGTACTGTTTTATTACAACCTGTCTTACTGATTTATAATGGACGTGTTTGAATGAAATACGATGACATTGAGGTTAGTGAGTCAAGAATAAAGACCGTCTTAGCTTGTCGGCCTACGGCACCAGACAAGAAAATCCACTAACAGGAGATTATCCGACCCGTATCACAAGGAACAACTCATGCAGAGAACAAAGGAGCCACCCGTCTTGTGGAGATATGCTTCATAAATGAAGCTGAATTAAAGGGACAATATGCAGACTTTAATCTAGATCATGTCAGGGAAGTAATGAATGCTTTAGTGACATCATCGTTGGTTGGGTGTCACGGCGATAGGGATCTTCAAACACTCAGGCGCGACAGAGCTTCCAGTGCCTGTGACTTAACTTGTTCCGCTGTCGAAGCTCCCTGGTATGCCAGCCATGCTTTAACATCCCGATCGTGCGGCTTCACACTGCATTATCAGGGAAGTACTCTGCACACACACACACACACACACACACACACACACACACACATACCTCAGACACAGAAACACACACACACACACACACACAGACACACACAGACTGTCGGCCAGACTGTCTCCTCTCCTCACTGGTCTGTTTTCCTAACCTTTCGATCAGCAGCACCTGTTGGGACCCCATGTTTGACATCCATCTTTGTTTTAACAGATGACAAGTACACCTCCCAACCCCAAAGAGGGGCTAAATCCATAGAGACCACCCATTTGCGTGTCGCTAATTAGTTTGAGTGCTGATAGAAGCCTCGGAGGGGATGGTGTGCCGAAGGAAGGTGCTGGTGCTTTTCCATTTCCTGTTCTGGAATGAGGTCTCTTATCTGCGCGGTCCAAATGACTTTCTGACCTTCTCCGGAACATTTGAATGCCTCGGAGGTTGACGGTACAAGTCTGCATTTTGTAGAACTTGAAACGGGCCAAATAGACCCTAGAGCAAATTTGGACACACACATATCCCCCCCACCCACACACACACACACGAATATGCTCTTCACACACAGAATCGTACTCCTTGTCAGGAACCATTCCTTAAAACCGACACACACACACACACACATGCAAACACACTCTTTCACAGAACTTTCGCCCCAAAAGCCTCCCACCCAGTGAACATGTTCATATGCCTGCTTCAGACATGCCCAAATACAGACTCTAGCTCTCACTCACTCACGTACACATACACACACACACACAATCTCACACAGACACACACACAAATACACAAATGTTAAGTAATCTCAGATGGGGTACCTCATGTGATCTTAGAGTTTACACAGCACCCTGAAAAAATAACAACTCCCACCGGAGACCTCTCCTCCAGAGCTATTCTTGCGCAATGTTTTCAGTCAACAGGCCTTCATTACTGGGCCACTGGCTGGGCCCCGGACCCCTCGGAGGGTCAGCCTGTGGGGGCAGTTGTGTGTGTGTATTGTTTGTGTGTGTGTGTGTGTGTGTGTGTGTGTGTGTGTGTGTGTGTGTGTGTGTGTAGTAAGTGCTGTGACTGGGTCACATGCTACAGAGCACCGTAGAGGGGCAAAACCTCAGGGGCAGGTACAGGTCAGTCAGTCACAGTGGCTAGACTCGTCTTACCAACACACACACACACACACTAACACACACACACTTTAGGTCGAGGCCCTAGGGGTATGTTAGGTAAGCGGGGTCAAGGGGGTGGTTTTGGAAGGTAGACAGGCAACAGGTGTTCGCAGGCCTTTAACTATTAGCCTGGGGAGATATATATGTGTGTTTGTGTGTGAGTGTGTGTGTGTAAGGCTGTGGGTGTGTGTGGGGGGAGGGTAGTTTGCTTGTCTACTTTGCTCAAGAGTAGCTCAAGCAGGTGGAAGTATACATGCCACATGATATCTGTCACACACACACACAGCTGTCTTTGCAGTGTAAATGGTTTCAAGACATTTGTAGAGCACTGCTGTTGAACTGTCAATGCAGCTAACTGCATTTCACAGTTAACTCACATGCACAGTTGCATAGTTCTGCTACAGTTCTGCTGGTAATGCTCAATAGGGGACTGTAAAAGCTCAAGCCTAGGTTGTCTCTTTGCATCATAAACGTTGAGGATTGTGTAGATTTTGAGACATTGCAGTTTTTGAGGCATAAAAGAGGCATTGGAGTTTTTGTCTGCAACTAATCTAACATCAAACAGATTTGCATTGCTAACTTACATAACTACAGCAGAACTGGAATTAGTAAGGGCTTGCTAACTGACGTAGTGCAGTGGCATCGTGTTGCAAAAGCTGTTTTTATATTTTTTTCCCCTGGGATTTGAGTCCGGAACTCAACAGTAAACAGTGGGAATGACTTATGTCATAACCAAAAAACAAACAAACAAAAACAACGCCTAGCAACAAAAAAATAAACTTTAATGAAGACAATTTGAAACCGTGAAAGCCCACATTACGTTGCTTTACAGAACATAACACCCAGACTCATGTTGTGACATTACCTGTGCCGATTTACCTCAGCGCTGCACATGGAAAGGTGCCATGACAAATACTCACACACTCTCTTAGTCACGGCCTCCCACAATGCAATCCGATCCTACTGTCTCTGTGCGCGCCCCGCGAATCAACCCGTCTCGCCTTCTCAAAGGTTCTCACCCCCCCGCTCCCCTGTAGCCATAATTGGGGGCTCCTGTGTTTTCAGTAAGAGCACTCAAAGCAGGGGGGCCCCTTCCACTAACAGCTGGGGTCCCGAGGATGAGCACAACTGGCCCCAGGATTTCCTCAAGCCTAGGTTGTCTCTTTGCATCATAAACGTTGAGGATTGTTGAGGACGATTCTGTGTCTGAAGAGCTTGTTCGTGTGTGTGAGAAGAGCATGTTCATTGTTGCGTGTGTGTGTATGTCCATATTTACTCTAGGGTCTATTTGGACCGTTTCAAGTTCTACAAAATGCAAGACTTTCAGACAGTACCGTCAGAAACCTGACAAAAAAAAATCCTTTGCCCCATTGTTCACTCTAAAGATCATTCAGGCAGCTGGCGTACAAGCCCTAACTTGTTTTCCCTCACACACTGAGTGTAATCTTGCAGCGTTGTGGACGTATAATTTCTAATGTATGTATCTCAGAGGACCAGTTTATGATGAAGCTTCCTAGAGCATGCCAAGAGACCCGTGCGCACAGCCTGTAATCTACGCTCGGCCTGGAGCGGAGCTTCCAGCGCAAGCGTAAAAATGGCTGATCTCGTCAGCGCTCACATAAATCACCAGTGGCCACATGGTTTATGAGGTGGCATTTTAGTTGTACAATGATGTCATCCCTGTGTGCGGTATCTAGGGTTTGTGGGATTGTGGAGGTATTTGCGTTACTACACACTAGGGCCTACAGGAAGTAGAGAGCGAGACTACCCTGGTGGGAATCATTGCGAGTGGGTTGCAGAGTGTGTGTGTTCCTCCAGAACTTTAATAGGGTGGCACTGGGGTCCCGAAGTCCAAGAACTAACCCCTGTGGTCCTGAGGTGCAGATGGAACACAAAAACGTTCAGCCCTGAAAGTGCAGCAGATGAACTGAGTTCTGTGAGTTATTTGAGGCATTCACACCTCGGGACTGCTTGGTCTTCCACCAGTGTTGATTTCGATGTTCAGCCCTTTTTTTGTTTGTTTTAATGTTCTTTTTTGTGTGTTTGTGTTTTGCACTTCAGGGTTACTTCACGTTTTTGTGTTTGTATGTTGCATCTGCACTTCAGGGCTGGAGGTTTTTATCTTTTGCACTTCAGTGCCACCAGACTTGGATGACTTTTGTATAAAAAAAAAATGAAAGCCTTTATGGTTCTCATGTGTCAGTCACAATGGGAAATCTTGGAAAGAGACAGAGCATTCTGCATAGCCTGCTGCACGGAGTCCGAAGAGCGTTCTGCATGCGTGGCACATGTGTGGCAAGGGTTAGTGTCGGCTGGAGTAGTGTGATACCATGAAGGGGGAAAGCCTCAGCTTATTAGTTGTCCCCTGGGAATATGAATCTCTGTTGAAATGGATAATTCTTTTAGAAAAGTAAAATGTTGTTTAGCTACTTATGTTAGCTATTTATTGTAGTTATATTGGCGGGTAACAGTTTCTTGTAATCAGCATGTGACTGAGATAAGCTATGGAGTTTTGTGTGTGGGTAAAAAATATAAGTGTAAGTTTGTATAAACAAGCTAATTTGATGAGCATAAAGTGAAGTTTGAATCAATAAATTGGGCAAAAGGTGAAAAAAATAGTCCTCTGGTAACTGGACCGTAGGTAAAAAAAAATCCATTTAAAATCTATCTGATGTCAGACTCAGCCTAATGTGCTATGGATGCAGGGATAGAAGTAGGCCCTATGTTTATACTTTTTTTAATTTCCTGGTTTGAATTCTTTACAACTCTGACTGATTGATGGGGGAAAAAAATAAACACACAAACAAGTAAACAAATATATAAATAACCAAAACAAACCAACACACAAACAAACAAACAAACAAACCCAGACAAAGGATGAGGTCTGAAGGTCACTTTTATTACTTGAGCTGCAGAATAACATAACACTGTGCTGGTGCTGTGGGAGAAGCAGCTGTGGTGTTTACTCCAGGTGCAGAGACAGCAGCCGTCAGGAGAAAACTTCTCTCAATTTGACTTTCAACAGGATTTTTCGTCTATTTACATAGTTGCAAAACTAGCAAAGTAGTCTACCTAGTGTGTCTGACTCTAAAGCCCTACTGATCGAACGTGGCTCATTGGGGGGGAAACACTTTGCCAACAGTTTTAGACAATAAGCAACATTCTTACTGATGGATCCATTAGTCCATGTAAGATAATCTGTGTGTGTGTGTGTGTGTGTGTGTGTGTGTGTTTGCGTTGACATGAGCTCAAGTAAATGAGGCCGTTTGGATGCTCAGTCCAGTCATTTGAACATGAAAGAGTTTAATTCAGTCCAACACAGCCTTATTCTGTCACAAGCCACAACACAAGAAACTTTGTCTGTGTGTGTGTGTGTGTGTGTATACGCCTGTGTGTGTGTGTGTGTGTGTGTGTGTGTGTGTGTACATGCACGTGTATGACAACAGTCCCAGGGGACTCTAAGGTTTATTTTCATCTCCTTCTCTAACCCTAACCCTAGTGCTATGACAGCAGCCCTTGGACCATGAAGCCCAACCATGTGCTAATTACAGAGATGCACTAGCCAAGCTAGGGCCAATTGCTCTTTTCTTGTAACGATTATGAAGCATGTGGACTTAGTTTAGACTGGAAGGAGGATCTGTGGATGTAATGCACTGTAAGTATATGTGACAAGAGTGCATCCAGGTGCACTAGACATGTGTGACCTCTATGAGCCTATGGTGCTGTGTTTTCTTTGCATACAAACTTAATATGTTCAACTCATAATCTATTAGACTAACTGTTTTCACTTTTGGAATAACATAATCTATTAGACTAACTGTTTTCACTTTTGGAATAACACAGGCGTAACGCTTCAGCAAAAAACAAAACAAAACAGTAACACTTGAAAGATAAAATACTGAACAAACTTTTTTTCCTTTTTGTCTTTTTTTTAACAGTAGTCTAAAGCAGCAACTACACTTCTCTTGCTCTCTTACTCCGTCTTATTGGAGTGTGTGTACTTCTCGGAGTGTGTGTACTTCATGTTATAACACTCATGTCCACAAAG